>NC_056454.1:43331807-43619307 GCF_018296145.1 Oncorhynchus tshawytscha
TTTAGAAGATTTTCTCAGTGTCTCCTCTCTTTCTCTCCTCTGGCAATCTCAGAGAAAATATATTATACTATACCTGGTCCTCTCTTTCTCCTGCAGCTCCTTTATGTAGTTTTGCATAATATAATATGTTGAATAATAGTCCATTGACAGATTTTATGAGAATAAGTGAAGTAAAGTTAATGATGCATTATTTTGCCCAAATGGTTTCACTGCAAGGGGATTGTGGGGACAGAGTAAATCCCAGGCAGTGCCTCCAAGTCTGTGTCTGCCACAAAATGACTTCCCCCTGTCCTCTCACCTTGAAAAGTATTAAGCCAGAAGATGTCATGTGACAGAATGGCAGGAGAAGGGGTCCCTAGGGACCAGATCCAGGACTTTGGCTGCTATACCCCTACCTACTGATGTGGTTTAAATCTTTATTCACCTCTTTCTCTCTCTCCCTCTCGCTCTGTACTGCTTTCACTCCCAGTCCCACTCTCTGTTGCTAGGTACGTGTGCCCAATCTAAATTACACAGCAGACCACAGTTAATTAGGATCATGTGTGATTTATTTATTTACTTATTATTTGCCCTTTTTCTGCAAACGTAAACCCTTTATTTAGGTGTTTCATTGCTGTAAGAGAGAAAGAAAGAGAAATAACGAAAGAGAGCAAGAGAGACAGAGACAGAGATTCTTCGGGGGTATCTCTGCAGGCGATTCTGCATGGGGATATGAGTGAGGGACTAATTGAGGGACCTGGCATTCGGAAGCAAACAGACAAACACACACACACACACACACACACACACACACACACACACACACACACACACACCACACCCGTCCTCTGCTGCAGCCAAGGGGTATGTTCCAGTTAGGGAGGGGCTCATCAATCTAAAATGATTCATTTGGCCTCCTGTGTGGGGTGGTAAATATGGGTAAGATGGGATGGAATACCTCTCCTGGGACATGGGTTTAGCCATATGGCCCCTTTAGCCTGGCCAGGACTGTCAGAGTGGACCGAGGCCAGGCAGGCAGCACTGAGGTCATTTCCCCCTTCCCTGTACACATGGGGCCAGGATGCTTCGGTCGGGTGGGGGAAGGGGGATAGGAGGGTCATATAAACTTTCTACCAAGCTTGATGTTTTAGGCTGACCCTCTGTTGTCAATCAGATTTTTTGAAACACTAACAGATAAGATACTTTATGAGTTCTATCAGTAGCTATTGTAGTACCATTCGCCTGCTTTATTCTACAAATCAAACCCAATGTTATTGGTCACATACACATATTTAGCAGATGTTATTGTGGGTGTAGTGAAATGCTTGTGTACCTAACAGTGCAGTACAATGTGTCCGAATTCTGGACTTTAAAAAACAACATGTCGCGCTCCAATGACATGAAAGGCTGTGAACTTACGTCTGCAGGTGTCTGAAGAGTACTCTCATGGTGTCCTGGTTGGGTTTAGGGAGCTGAAGTACTAGCTTCTTCATCACCTGTACCTTCTGTTTGCATTCCTTCGTCTCTGTTCAGAAGGAAGATTTTGGGGAATATCACTACAAAGATTGATAATCCAAATGTAGATGTTTGTCTGATTATACACATTCAATTCAAGAATTAGTGAGACTTTACATTGTGTGTTAATGGATGATCACTACTGTTATTACTGGAAGCCATTAGAGCCTTAGTGTTACTGAAACACAACACTTAATGGCTGACCAATTAGCTGTCCGGCTGGAATGTCCTAGTCTCCAACCCTCCAATGGGATGTCAGATGGGCCCTTACCCATAATGCAAAAGCCTTAGAGAGACGGTAAACTGTTTTGCGACATTGTATCTGATTTATGACCTCTATAAATTGGTAGAATCCATCGTGTTTTGATGGCTGATGGGTAACACTCCTCTCCTGATAGTGTATGCCTGCAGGACACTGTGCTTTAATAGGTTAAAAGAATACACCAATGAACTCTCTCAAACACTGTGCATGTGTTTCAATGAGAATGGTGAGACTTTATTTGATTGCAATCAAACAAAAATAGAAACCTAATACATTGGTCAGATGAGTTAGATAATCCCAGAGAGAAAATCCTTGATGATTTAGTACTCATAGGGGGGCAGGCCAGGCGGGGACGTCAATACAACCATCCCAGAGATCAAGCTCATTTTCCACCCCAAACGAATTTAGCGTGTTAATGTGAACAGATGTTTGCTTGCTGTAATGCTATTCCATTTAGGAACAGTTGGGGAAACACATGTGAATGTGTGTGTTTCTGTAGTTAGCTAAAGAGAGAGAGAGAGTGAAAGAAAATAACTGAAAAACAAGAAAACCCTGAAAACTGCAACAGTCAGTAACAGATCTACAGTCAGTAACACATCTACAGTCAGTAACACATCTACAGTCAGCAACCTATACATAGTCAGTAACAATCAGTAACAGATCTACAGTCAGTAACAGCCAGTAACACATCTACAGTCAGTAACAGTCAGTAACAGTCAGTAACACATCTACAGTCAGTAACAGTCGGTAACAAATCTACAGTCAGTAACAGTCAGTAACACATCTACAGTCAGTAACAGTCAGTAACAGCCAGTAACAGTCAGTAACACATCTACAGGCAGTAACAGTCAGTAACAGTCAGTAACAGTCAGTAACACATCTACAGTCAGTAACAGTCAGTAACACATATACAGTCAGTAACACATCTACAGTCAGTAACAGTCAGTAACAGTCAGTAACAGATCTACAGACAGTAACAGTCAGTAACACATCTACAGTCAGTAACAGTCAGTAACACATCTACAGTCAGTAACAGTCAGTAACACATCTACAGTCAGTAACAGTCAGTAACAGATCTACAGTCAGTAACAGTCAGTAACAGATCGACAGTCAGTAACAGTCAGTAACACATCTACAGTCAGTAACAGTCAGTAACAGTCAGTAACAGTCAGTAACAGATCTACAGTCAGTAACAGTCAGTAACACATCTACAGTCAGTAACAGTCAGTAACACATCTACAGTCAGTAACAGTCAGTAACACATCTACAGTCAGTAACAGTCAGTATCACATCTACAGTCAGTAACAGTCAGTAACAAATCTACAGTCAGTAATAGATCTACAGTCAGTAACAGTCAGTAACACATCTACAGTCAGTAACAGTCAGTAACACATCTACAGTCAGTAACAGTCAGTAACAGATCTACAGTCAGTAACAGTCAGTAACACATCTACAGTCAGTAACAGTCAGTAACAGTCAGTAACACATATACAGTCAGTAACAGTCAGTAACAGTCAGTAACACATCTACAGTCAGTAACACATATACAGTCAGTAACAGTCAGTAACACATCTACAGTCAGTAACAGTCAATAACAGTCAGTAACAGTCAGTAACACATCTACAGTCAGTAACAGTCAGTAACACATCTACAGTCAGTAACAGTCAGTAACACATCTACAGTCAGTAACACATCTACAGTCAGTAACAGTCAGTAACAGTCTGTAGATGGGCGGGAATATATACGGCTGTGATTATAATCGAAGAGAATTCCCTTGGTAGATAATGCGGTCGACATTTGATTGTCAGGTGTCAGGTGAACAGAAGGACTTGAGTTCCTGTATGTTGTTGTGATCACACCACGTCTCTTTAATCATAAGGCATACGCCCCCGCCCCTCTTCTTACCAGAAAGATGTTTGTTTCTGTCGGCGCGATGCGTGAAGAAACCAGCTGGCTGCACCGATTCCGATAGCGTCTCTCCAGTGAGCCATGTTTCCGTGAAGCAAAGAACATTACAGTCTCTGATGTCTCTCTGGAATGCTACCCTTGCTTGGATTTCATCAACCTTGTTGTCAAGAGACTGGACATTGGCGAGTAGTATGCTAGGGAGTGGTGCGCGATGTGCCCGTCTCCGGAGCCTGACCAGAAGACCTCTTCGTTTGCCTCTTTTATGAAGTTGTTGTTTTGGGTCGCAGGCTGGGATCCATTCCGTTGTCCTGGGTGGAAGGCAGAACACAGGATCCTCTTCGGGAAAGTCATATTCCTGATCGTACTGATGGTGAATTGACATTGCTCTTATATTCAGTAGTTTCTCCCGACTGTATGTAATGAAACCTAAGATTACCTGGGGTACCAATGTAAGAAATAACACGTAAAAAAAACAAAATACCTCATAGTTTCCGAGGAACGCGAAGCGAGGCGGCCATCTCTGTCGTAAGTTGTAATAGTCAGTAATAGTCAGTAACAGTCAATAACACATATACAGTCAGTAACAGTCAGTAACAGTCAGTAAAACATCTACAGTCAGTAACAGTCAGTAACAGTCAGTAACACATCTACAGTCAGTAACACATCTACAGTCAGTAACACATCTACAGACAGTAACAGTCAGTAACACATATACAGTCAGTAACAGTCAGTAACAGATCTACAGTCAGTAACAGTCAGTAACAGTCAGTAACACATCTACAGTCAGTAACAGTCAGTAACACATCTACAGTCAGTAACATATCTACAGTCAGTAACAGTCAGTAACACATCTACAGTCAGTAACAGTAGGTAATACAGCTACAGTCAGTAACAGTCAGTAACACATCTACAGTCAGTAACAGTCAGTAACACATCTACAGTCAGTAACAGTCAGTTACACATCTACAGTCAGTTACACATCTACAATCAGTAACAGTCAGTAACACATCTACAGTCAGTAACACATCTACAGTCAGTAACAGTCAGTAACAGTCAATAACACATCTACAGTCAGTAACAGTCAGTAACAGTCAATAACATGTATGCAGTCAGTAACACATCTACAGTCAGTAACACATCTACAGACAGTAACAGTCAGTAACACATCTACAGTTAGTAACAGTCAGTAACACATCTACAGTCAGTAACACATCTACAGTCAGTAACAGTCAGTAACAGTCAGTAACAGTCAGTAACACATCTACAGTCAGTAACAGTCAGTAACACATCTACAGTCAGTAACAGTCAGTAACACATCTACAGTCAGTAACAGTCAGTAACACATCTACAGTCAGTTACACATCTACAATCAGTAACAGTCAGTAACACATCTACAGTCAGTAACACATCTACAGTCAGTAACAGTCAGTAACAGTCAATAACACATCTACAGTCAGTAACAGTCAGTAACAGTCAATAACATGTATACAGTCAGTAACACATCTACAGTCAGTAACACATCTACAGACAGTAACAGTCAGTAACACATCTACAGTTAGTAACAGTCAGTAACACATCTACAGTCAGTAACAGTCAGTAACACATCTACAGTCAGTAACAGTCAGTAACAGTCAGTAACAGTCAGTAACACATCTACAGTCAGTAACAGTCAGTAACACATCTACAGTCAGTAACAGTCAGTAACACATCTACAGTCAGTAACAGTCAGTAACACATCTACAGTCAGTAACAGTCAGTAACACATCTACAGTCAGTTACACATCTACAGTCAGTAACACATCTATAGTCAATAACACATCTACAGTCAGTAACAGTCAGTAACAGTCAATAACACATATACAGTCAGTAACACATCTACAGTCAGTAACACATCTACAGACAGTAACAGTCAGTAACAGTCAGTAACACATCTACAGTCAGTAACAGTCAGTAACACATCTACAGTCAGTAACAGTCAGTAACACATCTACAGTCAGTAACAGTCAGTAACAGATCTACAGTCAGTAACAGTCAGTAACACATCTGCAGTCAGTAACAGTCAATAACACATCTACAGTCAGTAACAGGCAGTAACACATCTACAGTCAGTAACAGTCAGTAACACATCCACAGTCAGTAACAGTCATTTACACATCTACAGTCAGTAACAGTCAGTAACACATCTACAGTCAATAACACATCTACAGTCAGTAACAGTCAGTAACACATCCACAGTCAGTAACAGTCATTTACACATCTACAGTCAGTAACAGTCAGTAACACATCTACAGTCAATAACACATCTACAGTCAGTAACAGTCAGTAACACATCTACAGTCAGTAACAGTCAATCCATCTGTTGGCACCTGTTACCTGGTATAGACGACAATAACCTCTTATTTCCTCTACCCTCTCTGTGATCAACATCCTTCTCTAATCTCCAGAGGAAGCCACAGGTTAGGGGTAACACTGATGGCCTAATGGAGTCTACCCAACACTGCTTCTTCTGATTACCCCAGGTTGTTAGCAGACAGACAGAGCCGCAGAGCGAGGCGAGGACAATGTTTGGCCCCCTGTCTGTTGTACCGTGGAGGCTCCCCTTGAGCACGGCCAGAGCAGATGTCTGCGTGTGCACCGAGCTGGCACGGGCACAGGTGGCAGATGCCCGCGTCGGGTGCCAACCCCCGCCAGTTGGGCACAGATGGACAAACATGTTCTGGAAAAGAGAATAGGGCCCCTGACTTTCTGCTCTAGGTGAGCATGGCCTGAGCCATGCTCTGTTCTGTCTCTGTCACTGTCTCCATCTTCGCTCTCTCTGCTCTGTCTGTGGGATCTTTCCCCGTAACTCTCTCTCAACAAAGTTATCCAGTTTCGTTTTTGTCCTCTGTACCAACTATGACTGGAAGTTATCACTGAGATTATCCGAAGTGACTTAAGATGAGAGTTTAGTAAACACACTGAAAGGGACCAGGTAATATATCTGTTAATTAAGTTCACTTTCTAAGAGACGTCTGGTGCTACATAGCTAATCAATAGAAGGCCTCACCCTAATATATTTAATCTAGTCTCCATAACTGGCACAATGGACATGATTCATTCATGACTTTGCCGTTGGTGGCTGACATATTGGAGATGTCCCTCAGCTCACCATTGTGGACAGATGGAGAGGAGGGTGTCATTAATTTAAAGCAGACGGAAATGCCCTGTTCGGATTATAGTATCTGAATGTGCTGATTCACTCCAATGTACCACACCCTGTGACATATAGCCTGACCTGTAAAGTCACACAGGGTCATGTTGCATGGTACTGATTGAGCACGGAAGCTAGTTGAATACAGGGCAGCATTTAGTGCAAAAAAACGGTGTGTAACTTTAAATGAATTGGAAACGGTGCCGTTCTGAAGGACATTTGAAAAATGGGGAGAGGTTGGGTTATGGTTTGGGGAACTCTGTCAGCATGGACGCTGCCTTTTACATACGCCACTCATTGCTTCAAGCAACACCCATCAAACAGAGCAAATGTACCTCAAAATCTGTTAAAAAAAGCATTGAAAAACCTTTTGTAGGAATGTGTCATTCAGTACAAACTGTCACGCTACATAGCAAACGTTTGATCGGACTGAACACACCCCAGGCAATACTGCTCTTCACACAAACGTTCAAAACCTTTAGATCATTTTCAGCCCCGTATAGTTAAGTTTTTTAATTATTTAATTGATGGAGCTGACTCATTGTGGTACCACACAACACTAAATGTGGTACCATTTCATGGAAGACCCAGTTTTCTTTTGTTGATGGATCCAATACTGTTATAGATTTGGCACACACAGGAAAGTAAAGTCTCTCAATGATGGGAAACATCTCAAGGGAAACAGCGTACCCCACAGAAGACTAAACAAACAGTCATGTCAACTTTAGTCCCCGGTTGCAGTGTTAGACAGATTTTAGGGAAACCTAGAGGGGATTAAGTAATTTATGACTTGTTATGATAAGAGACCATTACAACTCCTCATCCAGGTATGCATTCAACACAAACACACACTGGTGGTCCAATGTAATTCAACACCGGATGTGGCGTAGCCCATGGAACTGTCACTTGATCCAGAACAAAGAATGGAAAGTGATTGAGGTGTATGGATTGGAACAAAACATGTTTTGTTTTCTATCTCTAAGTAGAGGTAATAACCTTTATTTATTATTTCATAGTTACTTTCATATTGTATCACTAAAACAATTACTTCCAACTTCCAGCACATTTTATAGACAATTACTGCGAGAGAAAAGAAGAAACCTGTACACTGCTCTTGCTAGTATCGCTGTTCTATATTAGGCTTTACGTATCGGCCTCAAGGGCTTAAAAAGCTCTGACGAAGGCATTGAGGCCGATCTGTAAAGCTTAATGAAGAACAATACTAGGAATACTAGCAAGAGCAGTTTGCAGGTTTCTTCTTTTTTCTCATCTTATTCAATTGTTACCATACACCTGAAATAAGGAAAGCTCAGGTCTTCGTGTGCTTTTTGAACTTTGAATAGACAATTACTGCAGAATAGCCTTAAGTGTTTCAATCGGTGACACAGTGACTAGATACAAATTCACCATCTAAACCACTGTGCATTTAATCCCATTAACAGGGAAACATCATTTGTTTCAGGAAATCTAGTTTCAAAACAGCCTCATCTCCAGCCAGGCGTAGCAAGATATCACCAGAACCCTGTCAGGGCAAATATCAGAAAGCAAATAGTCCTGGAAGTTGTGATTGAGATTGTAAATGGATCGCAATTGTCTGCTTTTGGTTAATGAATAACAATAAGTCTTAGAAGATCATTGAATGACCCCATTTCATAAAAAGGTAATATATTGAATTATTTTGATCAAAGGTCAAATTGAATTATGAAATCATGTTATTCTCAAACTGAAATATTACCATATAAAGAGGTCTCAGCACAATAGAACAGAAGTGTAAATTTCGAGATAGTTTTTAATAATTTGTAAAAAAAAATAATTCATTGCATATTCATGGTAGTGCTTTGCACCACATTTCCCATTACAGAAAATACAAAACATAATTAATACTCATTATGAACACAAGATCACACATCAAGAATCATTCTGTGATTATGATGAGTTTTCTGTATAAGTCTCTCTCAATAAGTAAGATAACAGAAAGAAACCATAGACTGTCATACTAGTCCGAATAACTCCTTCGTAAAGGGCTTGTAAGGCTCTGGGCTCTCTGCTTGCCTTTCTGGGATGTGCACTTTGTATTTGAGGTAGAATAAATACTTACAGGATGTCCTAAATCTTTCTGTTAGTTTTGTTCTAGCGTAATGGTAATTATTAGCTGAACTAGGCCAGGTCAAAAGTTTGTGCAATTATTCATGTACAAATGCTGTGTCTCTTTGAAGCTTGAGAAGTGGGGCGTCACCCAAGATGACCTGGAACTAGCCCTGGGCGTTACCATTTTCCAATAAAGATCCTGATGAAATAGGCATCTGATCAGCTGACCCAATTGTAGCCTGAACCATTTGCAGAATGTAGGATATCACCATGATAAGTATTTACAAACAAAGTAACAAACATTAAAAAGAGGAATATGATTCTCTTAAGTTTGTCATATACTGTACATCCAGTTTTGTCACCCTAATCGACAGTATTATCATAAATACAAAGTTGTTGCTTAAGTGGGTGGATCAACTCCTACTGAGAGAATATATTCTGTTGATTCTCTGCGCAGAGCTGCTTTCCGCTGTGTTGTTTGTGTTTTTGTGTCACTATAGTGACTAAATCAGAGCTGTGTATTAAGCTGTGCTAGCTACTTAGTGATGAGAAAGTCCCTGGCTTGATGGAGATGTGAGGCGAGGAGCAGCTTACAGACTTCTCTCCACTCCTCTCCTCCTCTGGGTTGCCCAGTTACTAACTCACATGACTCCATTTCCATGGTTACTGATGGCACAGACAAGGACCCAACAACTTGGGAAAATATGCATTTTCTTCTAATTAGACATTTTTGAATTAACAGAAGAAGATTTTAAAGGTTGCTGGTCCTCAATTTCTGGGAGCAAAGAATGGAATAACATCTGTTCATGTTAAAAGAGGTCAAATCTGTTTCAACAGATAAAACACAGACAGGCATACTGAGAGTTTCAACAGATACAACACAGACAGGCATACTGAGAGTTTCAACAGATAAAACACAGACAGGCATACTGAGAGTTTCAACAGATACAACACAGACAGGCATACTGAGAGTTTCAACAGATACAACACAGACAAGCATACTGAGAGTTTCAACAGATACAACACAGACAAGCATACCGAGAGTTTGCACACAGGCATGACCATGTAACATGTTAGTTTACACATTTACTGGAAACACTAACAACGTCACCACCATCCTCTACAATCCAACCCCATGGTTTCAGTGTTCAAACATAAACTATAGACATAGTGCTCTAACAAGATCTCACTCAGTTCAACAAGATCTAACTCAATTCATAGTGTTTGCATTGATTTGCTTGCAGGAAAAAAAGGAGTGTTTGTCTGCGAGACAGGTGGCTGGAGATTCCAGATTCCCCTCTCTGATACTGAGGCCCACATGAATAATAGAACGTGGTAAGTTGGTGCCAGGATCAGGGCCTGCAAACACAGCTGCTCCCCTCAGCCTTCCAAGAATGAACAGCACACTGGGAAGGGAAACAGGGAGATAGGGCCTGCATGGGCCCCACCTGAGGACCTCAGACTGAGCAACTAATCAAACCTACAGGCTGAGAGGGAGAGGAGAGAGAGGGAGAGGAGGGAAGATAGAGAGGAGGGAAGGGAGAGAAAAGAGAGAGGGAGAGGAGGGAAGATAGAGAGGAGGGAAGGGAGAGAGAAGAGAGAGGGAGAGGAGGGAAGGGAGGGGGAGAGGAGAGAAGGGAGAGGGAGAGAAGAGAGAGGGAGAGGGAGAGAAGGGAGAGGAGAGAAGGGAGTGAAGAGAGAAGAAGAGGAGGGAAGGGACAGAGGAGAGTAGAGAGAGGGAGAGGAGGGACGGCAGAGGAGAGAAGAGAGAGGGAGAGGAGGGACGGCAGAGGAGAGAAGAGAGAGGGAGCGGAGGGATAAGAGGGAGAGGAGGGAAGAGATAGGGAGGGGAGAGAGGGAAGACAGTGGGAGAGGAAGGAGAGAGGAGAGAAGAGAGAGGGAGAGGAGGGAAGGGAGAGGGAGAGAAGAGTGAGGGAGAGGAGAGAAGGGAGAGGGAGAGAAGGGAGAGGAGAGAGAAGAAGAGGAGGGAAGGGACAGAGGAGAGAAGAGAGGGAGAGGAGGGAAGAGATAGGGAGGGGAGAGAGGGAAAAGAGTGGGAGAGGAGGGACGGGAGAGGAAGAGAGGAGAGAAGAGAGAGGGAGAGGAGGGAAGGGAGAGGAGAGGAGGGAAGAGAGAGGGAGAGAAGAGACAGGGAGAGGAGAGAAGAGAAGAGAAGAGAAGAGAAGAGAAGAGAAGAGAAGAGAAGAGAAGAGAAAGAAGAGAAGAGAAGAGAAGAGAAGAGAAGAGAAGAGCGAGGGAGAGGGAAGAGAGAGGGAGAGAAGATGGAGGGAAGGGAGAGGATGAAAGAGAGAGGGAGAGGGAAGAGAGAGGGAGATGAGAGAGGGAGGGAGGGAAAAGAGAGGGAAGAGAGTGGGAAGAGGGAGGGAGAGGAGGGAAGGGAGAGAAGAGATAAGGAGAGGAGGGAAGGGAGAGAAGGGGGCATCTGTTTATACATAAATAGAGTGAAAACTAATGAAACAGGAGACCAGGAAGAGAAAGGAAAGAAGATGCAGGACTGAAGATATGATGTGATGATAAGTGTTTGTATTTAGGATATTTAGGAGATAACAATATCATATCGCTCTCCGTTATCTGTGGCTGAGACATTGATATGAAAGGACTGGACTACATACAATAATACTCCAGACATCATGTTGTAGTACACAAGCTCTTAGCCCATGACTCAGGTAACAATACAATACTGCCTGTTTCTTCCTGGAACGGTGGTTTCAATTAGAGACCTAGTGATGTGTACTCAAGGCTGCCTAATCAGCCCACCATCCATCCACACATCCATCCATCCACACAGGCCACGGGCCCATAGAATCTCCCCCTAATGTGACCCCATTACAGGGCCAGCCAGCACAGGCGATAGGACTAATGATGACAACCCATCTTCATCACCAGAAGACAATCTCCCAGTGTCTCCCAATCCCAGTGTCTCCCAATCCCAGTGTCTCCCAATCCCAGTGTCTCCCCATCCCAGTGTCTCCCAATCCCAGTGTCTCCTAATCCCAGTGTCTCCTAATCCCAGTGTCTCCTAATCCCAGTGTCTCCCAATCCCAGTGTCTCCCAATCCCAGTGTCTCCTAATCCCAGTGTCTCCCAATCCCAGTGTCTCCCAATCCCAGTGTCTCCTAATCCCAGTGTCTCCCAATCCCAGTGTCTCCTAATCCCAGTGTCTCCTAATCCCAGTGTCTCCCAATCCCAGTGTCTCCTAATCCCAGTGTCCTAAATGGGGGATGACGGCGTCAAATAGCTCTGTTTAGTAATAATGGGTTTGCTGCAGATGAGGCCTTGCTCTAATGTTCTGGATAGTTCTACCAGCTCGTTATCTTGGACTACGACTAAATGACAAGGGTCAGGTGGTTACCATGTGCTGACACCAAGTTATTTCCCAGTATCTTTGCAGTGTAAATGAATGGCATACCTCAATGAATGGTATACGCCTCCATATAGTGGCTAATACATCTATTTAGTTGCCCTCTCACATTAAAACTACATTAAGTTAGTGGTGAATCTGTAGTGACCCTGGTCGTTTCATCTCTACGGTGTAGCAGGTTATCCTAATTACACCTCCTGCTATGAAGGGCTTTTTACATTGCTAATTAGTTGTCTAAACGCTGGCTGAGCCTCATCAGCCGTGCTCATGCTCATCTGATTAACTGGATAGAACCACCTTGAGCGTCAGAGGGGATTCTGGTCTACATTCTGGAGCATGTAAATATTTATTACCAAATTATACCACCACCTTGGGATTGTTTTCGCAATCTGTTTTCGGGGGCTTCTAGGGTTGCAAAGTGAATATTTGGCCATGGGATGGGCATTGATAACAGCAGGCACTTGTGTTAAAATGACACATACATAACAAATAGGCATTAAATAGGGGAATAATAAAAATCACATATTAAATAAAGCACATTATTCAATATCATCTCCTTATGTTTCGTCCATGGAGCTCAGGCGAGTACTCCAACCCTGAGGTGGCATTACATGGTAGGTATCTTTTCAACCTTTATTGGCATTGTTTACACAAGGTTAACAGTGGCATCAGTTGGACGGCAGATAGGGTGGAGGCCTGATCATTGGCATGATAGTGGTTCATTCAGAGAGAGAGACTAGACAGATAGAAAAACACATGTTGCCTTTATGAGACAACTTGGTGTACTGTAAATGGAGTGAATGATAAAGTGTACATCCTGTTCAGCAATGTTCCCTCAAAGTGTTTTCATCACTGAGAAAAGGTCTGCTGGGTGCAAACTTGAGCGATGTGAACATTTACACTTGGGGCGGCAGGGTAGCCTAGTGGTTAGAGTGTTGGACTAGTAACTGGAAAGTTGCAAGTACAAACCCCCGAGCTGACAAGGTACAAATCTGTCGTTCTGCCCCTGAACAGGCAGTTAAGCCACTGTTCCTAGGCCGTCATTGAAAATAAGAATTTGTTCTTAACTGACTTGCCTGCTAAAATAAAATAAAAAACATTTACTGTGAACACTGAGGCTGAGCAATATGAACATTTACTGTGAACACTGAGGCAGAGCGATATTAACATTTACATTTACTGTGAACACTGAGGTAGAGCGATATTAACATTTACATTTACTGTGAACACTGAGGCAGAGCGATATTAACATTTACATTTACTGTGAACACTGAGGCTGAGCGATATTAACATTTACATTTACTGTGAACACTGAGGCTGAGCGATATTAAAATTTACATTTACTGTGAACACTGAGGCAGAGCGATATTAACATTTACATTTACTGTGAACACTGAGGCAGAGCGATATTAACATTTACATTTACTGTGAACACTGAGGCAGAGCGATATTAACATTTACATTTACTGTGAACACTGAGGCAGAGCGATATTAACATTTACATTTACTGTGAACACTGAGGCAGAGCGATATTAACATTTACATTTACTGTGAACACTGAGGCAGAGCGATATTAACATTTACATTTACTGTGAACACTGAGGCTGAGCGATATTAACATTTACATTTACTGTGAACATTGAGGCCGTACAATAGCAGCCAATGCGTAGTGTTCAATGTTGGCCTACAATCCATGACTTTTGAAAAAAAAACATGCAGGTCTTGATATTAACCTGAAAATGTTGTTGTGCTGTTTGATGCAAGAAACCACTTAACTAAATAAAATGCATCATTATTCCCATACCATTATTACCGAGAATCAGACACATTATGCTACTCTCTGCCTATTGGCTACTTAGCTTATTCAAGCCTATCAAAATACAACACCCCTTTAAGACAAAAAAACAAGCTCTTTACCTGACTGGCTTCAAGACAGAAAAACAAGCTCTTTACCTGACTGGCTTTTGAAAGATGTCTAGAAATCTACATGTTTTGTCCTCTTGTAGGAAACAATCACTCCCCCATTTCTGACTACAAATGATCTATAACTGGACTAATAACACACTAACTAGTAAAGGAAATGAACAACATGTGCACATGTGGCTACATGCAGCTCTCACTTTGATCTGAAAACAAGCACATCTTGGTTAGGTTGCACCAGTCTGTGTAGAGTACAGACTAAGTCCTGTGTGTCAATGCAATTGAATCCTACTCCGATGCGTTCTGCTTAGAACAAAATCTCTTGCATAGTTGGTTTTGCATTCTAAGTCTTGGATAGTTTGTTTTGTTTCGGTGTGTTGCATTGAATTAGCTAATATTGCGTTGATTCGATCACAATTCCCACAGTAAAGGGAAACGTTGATCGTGTTATCTAAGAGGGAAAACTCTAGAAAGTTGAGTGAAGTTCAATCTCGTGCTTCTCTATTTCTTCTCCTCGGCGTTCCCGGGAGAGCTGCGCACTTAGAGGGAACAGAGCTGCGCACTTAGAGGGAACAGAGCTGCGCACTTAGAGGGAACAGAGCTGCGCACTTAGAGGGAACAGAGCTATTCAGTGTCATCTTAATGTTCTTAGATTATGTAACCTAACGTTTTAACTCTGATGTTGTTTTGCTCTGAGCCAATACGTGGAGATAGTGGAAGAGTCTCTCTCCATTCTCTCTCTCTCTCTCTCTCTCTCTCTCTCTCTCTCTCTCTCTCTCTCTCTCGCTCACTCTCTCTCTCTTGCTCACTCTCTCGCTCTCTCACTCTCTCGCTCTCTCACTCTCTAGCTCTATCACTCTCTCGCTCTCTCACTCTCGCTCTCTCACTCTCGCTCTCTCTCTCTCTCTCACACTCCCCCCTTTCCCCTCTCTCTCTCTAGGGTGAAGGCCTGATTATTGGCATGATGGGGGATAATTGAGTAGTGGGTTGGTGTGGTGTGGCATGTGTAGAGGGTTGTGTCCGTGTATGTGTAGAGGGATGTGAGTGGGTGTGCGTTTGTGTTTGTGTGTGGTGGAGCGAGTGAAAGTACGACGACACATGACTTAGTGGCAGATCTGATCTTGTGATAGCTTCTGCCTGGACTGCCAGCCCTGGCTGGTTTGGCCTTTAGCCTGCGGAATTCCCCCACTTAGGACCAGGTGATTTCAGGGATGAGAGAGAAAGAAAGAGAGAGAGAGAGAGAGCGAGAGAGAGAGAGAGAGAGAGAGTGAGTGGCCCAGCGAGAGAGAAAGAAAGTGGGGAGAGAAAGAGAGAGAGAGAAAGAGAGACAGAGAGAGAAAGAGAGAAAGAGAGAAAGAGAGACAGAGAGAGAGAGAGAGAGAGAGAGAGAGAGAGAGAGAGAGAGAGACCCACATCACCTCACTGTTCAACAGCAACCTATTTTGACTGGACAGATAGAAAGCTGTAGATAAGGCTGCCACCTTTAAGAAACCACTTGGTGTACTGTAAAAGTGAATGACACCATGTAAATACTGTTCAGCATCATCATAACGTTCTAAGAGGATTTATTCTCTGCCTCCAAATTCAACCTACATTTCTAACTCTGATCTTTGCTCTGGGCTCATACCTTGGTGCCAAGTGACCATGTGGAAATATGGCTATTGATTTCACCTCTGTTGTTTTCCAGATAAGCGGAGGAGTTTCAACGTAGCACAGCTCTCTCCTCTCTCTCAATGCAATGTTCAATTTAAGTGCTTTATTGGCATGGGAAACATATGTTAACATTGTGAATCTCTCGCTCTCTCTGAATGAAATGTAGTTTAGTGCTTAACTGAGCGGCCTTGAGGACAACGTTTCTAGAGGCAAATAAAAGCATATGAAGTATAGTATAAACAGGATTAATGTTAACACAACAAAGGACTGTGTGTCACTATGTAAAACCCAGGCTAGCCTACATATGTCACTGGTTACACAGTTCTGACACAAACAACCATTCATCTAGATCTAGACATTTTCAATGCAGTCCATATTTTCACTCTTCTTGACCTTAAAATGAAGGTGACTGAGACCTGATTGCAAGTGCATGCCTTGCAAATATGCTTTAAAAAGGAGCTGACACTAAAATGTATGTGCTAATGACAAACAAAAGCAGCCCCAGCTGGCCTGTATACTCACTGATGGCCTCCACAAACAGCTCAAAGAATGGGAAGGGAAACAGCGGCTCTGGCAGCTCCCGAAAAAACATCTTGAGCGCCCCGGTGACAACGTGGATGTCCTCCCATTGGCTGTCGTCCAGGTTAAATTCCACCTCTGGGACATCACCAGGAAGAGATGGGGAGAGAGAGAGGGGGAGAGAGAGGGGGCGTGGAGAGAGAGAGAGAGACAGAGAGAGAGAGACAGAGAGAGAGAGACAGAAAGAGAGAAGGGGTGTGGAGAGAGAGAGACAGAGAGAGAGGGTGGAAGAGAGGGGGGATATGGAGAGAGAGAGAGAGTGAGAGAGCGAGAGAGAAAATGTGCAAGAGAGAAAGGAAACAGGAGAGGGGAGAGAGAAGGAACAACACAGCTTTAATTGGGATAATTGGAGAGGGCTAATTACTGTGCTAATGTTTACCTGCTAACAGCGGCGCTCACTAACAGGCTCCCAGCTACCCAGAGATCTGATGAAGCAGAATGTGTCTCTGTTTTAGACTGACAGATACCTTCTGCTGAAATAAGTTATTTCTGAAAACCCTGGGTAGTGACAGAGACATCAGGTGGATACCTGATTCAGAGGCACCCGGCTCAATATGTCACAGGAGGGCAGCAGTAGGCCTATGATCCAAAGCCAAGATGAGAGGGCCTGAAGCTCTGAAGACAGTGGAATGGTCACATTATGGTGTATGTTGAAACCGGAAATAAGCCATAGTTTATTTCAGGCAACCTTGTCACATGATCAGAATATAGAGCCGTGGGATCTTTTAATAGAGATAATAATCTTAGAAATATTTCATTCATGTTTTGAAATGTACCTGATTTGTTGTCAAGATGCTCCTAATCTTTCCTTCATTCTTTTGGACTGTTGGACTGCTGGACTGTTGGACAGTCAGACTCATAGAAAATGACAAAGCAAGTGGGTATGTCTCTCTTTCCCTGGACAGTTTGAGGTATTCACTAGCAGAAAGTCCAGACTTTCAATTAGCCAGCCTCTCCAGTGTGTCCACTTGACACATCTGAGTGGATTGTTAATCAGCCCATGGTTGCCTTGTACAAAGACCCACAAGAAAAAGTGAACCTGCTGCATTCTATATGGTCCTGAAGGACATAGTAGCCTACTACATGGTTGATGCTTTCAAGCCACTCTCACTTGAGCTTGTACTGTACTGGCTCTGTACAACTATGGGGGTTGGGAGCACATTCAGGAGACATGGAATGAGTGGGACAGAATGTAGGCACATGGTGTCACTGTGTTAGAATGCTCAGAATGTGCAGAATGTTGGTGATGTCACTCTTCCCACAATGTCCCCGCGTCACAAACCACTTCTTTAATCTGTAGGACTGCAGGGCACAATAAAACATAATGGTGTGTCTAAAGTAGAAAGTTGCTAGCTTTCTTCAAGACATAAAAATACATTCCAGAATGATACATTAGTTTAAAGGTCAACCGGTCTATTCTTCCTTCTCAGAGCTCTGGACAACAACAGACAAACGTTCTCTTGTTGGTTTGATGGAGGAATCCCCCATCAGCCCCTCACAAGGAGACCTTGGATAATTCAGATGAAGTAGGTAGACGTGTTTCACTGGAGGCACAGATCTGACTTGAAGTCTCATGAGGGATGCTTCGTTATCCTTCCGTTTACTCTGAAAGATCCCATTCTTAAGGTATTTGGGAATCTTTTTTTGCATTTGCAAAAGACAGTCTTGTGATCACTTACTCAGTCAACAAGAATATGTCTCTACAGTTATTCATCGTTTAGCTGTAAAGTAGAATTACTCAGTAATTACTCAGAATTATCCATGATTTCAGCAGAACACAGTCATGGTTGTATAAATTTTATCACAAAGAACACCTCAATCCAATCCTGTGTGTTCATTATATGATATCCAACAGAAACTGAACTGTATGAATCCATAATAGGGACAACTATATTAGTTTACTGGGAATGTGGCCGTAATACAAACAATTTAACATACAAACAATCACAAGTGAATCAAACAACAGAACATACCTTGGTCAACAAAGAATCAAGTGAATCAAACAACAGAACATACCTTGGTCAACCAAGAATCAGGTGAATCAAACAACAGAACATACCTTGGTCAACCAAGAATCAAGTGAATTAAACAACAGAACATACCTTGGTCAACCAAGAATCGTAACTTCTGGATGGTGGCAAGATTACCACTCACTCTGTAGATGCCATCAGCCTCTAAACCTGGTGGATACAAGATAGACACAAGCCTGTGACATACTACACACTTTGACAAGACCAAGTTTTAATTTGGACCTAGATTAACAAAATTGACCAATTTAGAAAGAAATTCTGGGTTTTTCGATAGATCATTTTAACATTCACTGCAGTGGAATGGATAGTTCACATCATGCCTAGATTAGAGGCTTTGACTTGGACGCAATACGACTCTGTAATGCAAAATCGCCAGCACATTTTGAGTCACACTGCCGCTGGCCAGAGGTAGCCGGGGCGACATGTTCTTCTGGTCTTTTCTGTCAGTTGCTCTAATGAATGTCCGTCCACATTGCTGAGCATTTGACAGTGGAAGGCGATATACTGTACGGCTGTCACTGGTGGGGTAACTAGAGGATATGGTTGATTTGAAAAAGTAAAGCAGACGTACAAGGTTTCATTCTTTGCAAGGCATTCTTGTATAATGTCATGGCTATTTTCTGCAGCTCAAATGTTAAAATGTCCAGATGAATTTGACCCCAACGTGTTGGGCCCTTTGTTTACATACAAGGCAGTCAGAAGCTGTTTGCTTGTACTTTTCCTGCTGTATCCAGAGCCTGGCCAAATGTTGCTTGCTTGTGTGTGTGCAGGGCTGGCCCTTGCCACTCTGCAGCCATAGGTGAGACCAAAAACTGCTGGCCCCACAAAACTGGAATAGTCCCAGTAAGCAAAATGACATTTAAAATACATATTTTCCAGACATTGAAGTTAGGTTCATTGTAGGTTCTGAATGAAGGGTGAAAAGATATTTTCCAGGACATTGGAAAGCCATCTTTTCCTGGAACTTGACATTTTTTTATTATCCGGACATAGAAATCAGGATCAATTTTGGTTCTCAATGAAATTTGAAAATAATTATTTTCCTGATGTTGAAAATACGTATTTTACAGACGTTGAACATTTGTATTTTCCGGATGTTGAAATCAGGCAAATGTTGGTTTCTGAATGAAAGTTAAAATATGTAATTTATTGATGTCTATCTTTGGGCCAAATCAAGGCTGGTCTGGGCAAAATGTGAACCAAACATAGATGTCTATGATTGGTACAGAGTTGGTGAATGCCAATCTATCTGGTAAGCCTACCGTTTGTAAAACACCAAAAAAACAAGATGTCCAAAAGACATCAGCTCTGCTTACTGGGCTGTAACCTACCAAGTCAGCCCGCAATGGAATTGAATGAATGCCCATCCATGTGTTAGGACCACTGTTTGTAAAACAGGCCCTTGTCTTGGCTTTATTAGTCCTGATTCCAGTGACTAATCAATGTGTCTATTTAAGCCCTGAATATCAGCTACCCAACATTATCAGGAGTTATCCTGAGCCTATTGGCAATGTGTTCACACAGCAGGAAATGCAGAAGCAATTCATTTTTTCGCTATGATCAGCTTGTCAAAAATGTGTGGATATAAAATTGAAATCACTGATCATGACAATGGGGTGAAACTCATGGACAAGTTGTCAATGCCCCTTCCATATTTACCTATCCTGCTTTTAGGATATGTTGTTTGTTAACATGACAGCAAATGTTTTATTCGATTGAGAACCATTTAGGCCAGGCTACTTGATCGGAGAAACCTGCATGATGTTGTCATACAATTTATCTCCAGTCTGTAGGCTACAGAAACGGCCACATACTCTTTCTACTATGTCCTGTGTCTGCTACATGATTGACAGCACCCTGTGGAGCCGGCTGGGAATGGACAAGCATAATATTATGCGCCCCTACCTTTGACAAAGTGCCCGTTGCTTATTAAAGGGTGGCATCAGCACTCACCTAAAAATATAATTATGCCACTGGTTGAGAGGAATTGTCATTGTTTTGGGGCAGAATTAAGTGAGGCTTGATATGTTGTTGTTGGAGGTGCGTCTTGGTCAGTGTAGCTCAGAAAACGCAGCCCTCATCAATCTTCCACCATAGGCAGTCGCCTAATCCTGCCTAATGAGCGGGCCGTCCGTGTGTGTGTCTGTGTATGTGTGTGTGTAAGTAGTTAAATTATTTCCCATACACAAAGTACTTACTTTCAACATATTTTTTCAGAAAAGTACATACCTCTTTTTTCAACGGCCTCCACACACTGCCTGACGAAATTTGGCACAGTGGTCCCTTCCCGCTCACAAAGTGCCAACAAGGGACACCCAAACACTCTATCTGTGAAGAAAAACACATGGTTTATTCAGGAAAAAACACCATTCCCCAGAACTACTGAATTAAAGCTACAGTGTAAAAAGTATTGAAATGAGCGATAACATCAAAGAGAACATCTTCTGCATTTAATTGTGCTGAACTGTGTTTTTTCAGATCTTAAATGCACAGAGGAGGAACTTGGTGGAACGGTAGAGTATCTGTTTAATAGGCCATTTCCATTCACACCTGAAACATCTCATAACTACTGTCCCTTGATCATTGTCATTAGGTTGAGGGATAGGTTATTAATTCATAGCATTTCTCTTGACTCTTACTGCCCTTGTTCTCCTCTGATGGCTGTTTCCAGAACAGTGTTGATAACAGTACATAGGTTCCACGGCTACACTGGTAAAGGATCATCAATCTAATGGTGAACCATTAGAACACTGAGTCACCCAGGCAGCTTAGCTCCAATCAGACAGAGAGGGGGACCACATTCTCTTTGCTCCAATCAGACGGAGAAGGGGACCACATTCTTTTTGCTCCAATCAGACGGAGAGGGGGACCACATTCTCTTTGCTCCAATCAGACGGAGAGGGGGACCACATTCTTTTTGCTCCAATCAGACGGAGAAGGGGACCACATTGAGAAGGGGACCACATTCTTTTGCTCCAATCAGACAGAGAAGGGGACCACATTCTCTTTGCTCCAATCAGACGGAGAGGGGGACCACATTCTCTTTGCTCCAATCAGAACACATTCTCTTTGTTCCAATCAGACAGAGAAGGGGACCACATTCTCTTTGCTCCAATCAGACGGAGAGGGGACCACATTCTCTTTGCTCCAATCAGACGGAGAGGGGGACCACATTCTCTTTGCTCCAATCAGACGGAGAGGGGACCACATTCTTTTTGCTCCAATCAGACAGAGAAGGGGACCACATTCTCTTTGCTCCAATCAGACGGAGAGGGGGCCACACCACATTCTCTTTGCTCCAATCAGACGGAGAGGGGGACCACATTCTCTTTGTTCCAATCAGACAGAGAAGGGGACCACATTCTCTTTGCTCCAATCAGACGGAGAGGGGGACCACATTCTCTTTGCTCCAATCAGACGGAGAGGGGGACCACATTCTCTTTGCTCCAATCAGACAGAGAGGGGGACCACATTCTCTTTGCTCCAATCAGACGGAGAGGGGGCCACATTCTCTTTGCTCCAATCAGACGGAGAGGGGGCCACATTCTCTTTGCTCCAATCAGACGGAGAGGGGGCCACATTATCTTTGCTCCAATCAGACGGAGAGGGGGCCACATTCTCTTTGCTCCAATCAGACGGAGAGGGGGCCACATTATCTTTGCTCCAATCAGACGGAGAGGGGGGCCACAGACGGTTCATTACTCTGCTTTTGTCCATTCAAATATACTGACCTGTCCCTACTGGCAATATACTCAGGCGTTTGTGGTCACTAACTTTGGTCAGTTCATCTCCAGTAGACGCCATATAGGGTTAGCAAAGCATACCTCATCAAACATAGACTGGTATTCAAACTGACAGTGCACAGAGGTACACTCTTTCGCTCATCAACTGGCTTATGTTACTGCATGGGTCCTCTGGAACAGTGCTGTCTCTCTAGCACTGGGCAACATCAAAGATAACCCTCTGTTGTTTATACACTGGAGGGGAGGGTTCGATAAATACAGAAATGACTGCGAGCACCTTTGTATACAAAATCCACTTCCTGGCGCTCAGCGGATAAGCATGGGACATGATGAGGGGGAGGGGAAGGGGGCCAGAGAAATGGAGCAAAATTACCACTCCTAAAGGAATTCAAATAACCCTCGCATTGCATGGATTTAATTTGCATTCTGAAGTACGATAGGAAAGAGGGGGAGGGAGGGAAGGGGGCCTGATTTGAGGAAACACTCTCTGAAGTGTCGTTCTCTTCAGCCCTGACAAAAAGGACAGTCTGAGGGGCACCTGTCCCAAGTATTTCATTTATTCCGTCAATAATGTCCTCTCCCTTTGATCAAGGGTTTGTCCCATGGACACCACATTAAAGGGTCTCCTTGAATCTGGGGGAAATTCCAAATACTGTTACCTTCTTCTAAGGATTGCAAATGTGTTTAAATAATGCCTTAACAGTGTATTATCCTTCAACCGTGGGCTCAATAAATGAGTTCCCCCTGAGAGAAATGGATTATGTGGTTATGTGATTTATGTAGATTGGTGTGTTGTTGTTTTATTTTCAAATATAATCCATTCAGTATAATTGTTTCAATCTCTGTTGAAAACCCAGAAATATGGCAGCAGATCCACAAGGTCTGCCATGAGAGGTGACTGTATAGTTCCCCTAAGGAAAAGCACCTTTAGTAAATCTGCATTCTCTGTGAGAGCTTCCCATGTCTGGAATACACTGCCATCAGACACACATAACTGCACCACATATCACACTTTCACAAAATGCTTGAAAACATGGCTAAAGGTCAATCAGATTTGTGAACATGGTCCCTAGCTGTGTGTTGCCGCTTTCCATGTTGTCTGTTGTCTGTAGCTTGTGAGGTGTGGAAACACTTTGTTGCTTTTATGAATTTTGTCTTGCTGCTTTTTGTTCTATGTTGCTCTGTCTGTATGCTACGTCTTGCTTGTCCTATGTTGCTCTGTCTGTATGCTATGTCTTGCTTGTCCTATGTTGCTATGTCTTGCTTGTTCTATGTTGCTATTGTCTATATTGTAATTGTTTTTAATAACCTGCCCAGGGACTGCGGTTGAAAATTAGCCGGCTGGCTAAAACCGGCACTTTTACTGAAACGTTGATTAATGTGCACTGTCCCTGTAAAAATAAAAAATTAACTCAACTCAAACTCAAACTCAGGGAGAAGAGACCTTTTCAAAACAGTGTAATCACTCACTATCTTCACTAGTTATTCTATAGTTATAAATAATTATCAAGTTAAATTGTGACGTCACATCGGGGAATGCACAGCTACAGTTCAGTCTCCTCTTTCTGATTGAAGCGTAGTCCAAATTGAAAGAAGGTAGTCCAAATGTGCAATACATTTTGAAAGATTTATGTTCCTCACAACATGTGTTGTGTGGTGGAAAATAATTAACGTATCCTGGCAGAATACACTCTTATACCTTTGATGATGCCTTTCTCCTGTAGAGTCTTCATAGAGGGCCGTCTTGTGATGAACTTTTTGAGTCTGTTCTTCACCCCATTCTTATCAGCACTGTCCGACATGCTGTAGGTGAGCTTGGAAGACTTGAACACTTCTCAGGAACACACAGAGAAAGAGACACACGGTTAAATTAAGTGAAAAGGAACGCTATGATGTTATGTTTGTCTATAGAAAGGCTCAGTAGGCTAATATAGGCTTTTATGGGCTCAGTAGGCTTTTAGGCTCAGTAGGCTTTTAAAAATCCACCTTTCCAGAAACAAGTCTCTCACCGTTGCTGCTTGCTATAAATCACCTTCAGCCCCCAGATGTGCCCTGGACACCATATGTGAATTGATTTCCCCCCATCTATCTTCAGCGCTTGTGTTGTTAGGTGACCTTAACTGGGACATGCTTAACACCCCTGCCATCCTACAATCTAAACTTGATGCCCTCAATCTCACACAAATTATCAATGAACCTACCAGGTACAACCCCAAATCAGTAAACACAGGCACCCTCATAGATATAACCCAACCAACGTGCCCTCCAAATGCACCTCTGCTGTCTTCAACCAGGATTTCAGCGATCACTGCCTCATTGCCTGCATCCGTAATGGGTCTGCGGTCAAATGACCACCCCTCATCAGTGTCAAATGCTCCCTAAAACACTTCAGTGAGCAGGCCTTTTAATCGACCTGGCCCGGGTATCCTGGAATGATATTGACCTCATTCCATCAGTAGAGGATGCCTGGTTATTCTTTAAAATTGCTTTCCTCACCATAAGCATGCCCCATTCAAAAAATGTATAACCAGGAACAGATATAGCCCTGGTTCACTCCAGACCTGACTGCCCTTGACCAGCACAAAAACATCCTGTGGTGTACTGCATTAGCATCAAATAGCCACCCTCGATATGCAACTTTTCAGGGAAGTTAGGAACCAATATTCACAGGCAGTTAGGAAAGAAAAGGCTAGCTTTTTCAAGCAGAAATTTGCATCCTGTAGCACAAACTCCAAAATGTTCTCGGACACTGTAAAGTCCATGGAGAATAAGAGCACCTCCTTCCAGCTGCCCACTGCACTGAGGCTAGGAAACACTGTCACCACTGATAAATCCACAATCATTTAGAATTTCAATAAGCATTTTTCTACGGCTGGCCATGCTTTCCACCTGGCTACCCCTACCACTGTCAACAGCCCTGCGCCCCCCACAGCAACATGGCCAAGCCTTCCCCACTTCTCCTTCACCCAAATCCCGATAGCTGATGTTCTGAAAGAGATGCAAAATCTGGACCCCTACAAATCAGCCAGGCTAGACAATCTGGACCCTCTCCTTCTAAAATTATCAGACAAAATTGTTGCAACCCCTGTTACTAGCCTGTTCAACCTCTCTTTCGTATCGTCTGAGATTCCCATAGATTGGAAAGCTGCCGCTGTCATCCCCCTCTTCAAAGGGGGAGACACTCTAGACCCAAACTGCTAAACACCTATATCTATCCTACCCTGCCTTTCTTAGGTCTTTGAAAGCCAAGTTAACAAACAGATCACCGACCATTTCGAATCTCACCGTACTTTCTCCGCTATGCAATCTGGTTTCCGAGTTGGTAATGGGTGCACCTCAGCCACGCTCAAAGTCCTAAACGATATCATAACTGCCATCGATAAGAGACAATAGACAATACTATGTAGCTGTATTCATCGACCTGGCCAAGGCTTTCGACTCTGTCGAACACCACATTCTTATCGGCAGACTCAACATCCTTGGTTTCTCAAATGACTGCCTCGCCTGGTTCACCAACTACTTCTCAGACAGAGTTCAGTGTGTCAAATCAGAGGGCCTGTTGTCCAGACCTCTGGCAGTCTCTATGGGGATGCCACAGGGTTCAATTCTCAGGCCGACTCTTTTCTCTGTGTACATCAATGATGTTGCTCTTGCTGCTGGTGATTCTGTGATTCCCCTCTACACAGACGACACCATTCTGTATACTTCTGGCCCTTCTTTGGACACTGTGTTAAGTAACCCCCAGACGAGCTTCAATGCCATACAACTCTCCGTCCATGGGACGCAAACTGCTCTGAAATGCAAATAAAACTAAAAGCATGCTCTTCAACCGACCACTGCCCGCCCGTGCAGCATCACTACTCTGCACGGTTTTGACTTAGAATATGTGGACATCTACAAATACCTAGGTGTCTGGTTAGACTGTAAACTCTCCTTCCAGACTCACATTAGGCATCTCTAATACAAAATTGCATCTAGAATCGGCTTCCTACTTCGCAACAAAGCATCCTTCACTCATGCTGCCAAACATACCCTCGTAAAACTGACTATCCTACCGATCCTTGACTTCGGCGATGTCGTTCACAAAATAGCCTCCAACACTCTACTCAGCAAATTGGATGCAGTCTATCACAACGCCATCCATTTTGCCATATACTACCCACCACTGCGACCTGTATGCTCTCGTTGGCTGGCCCTCGCTTCATATTTGTTTCCAAACCCACTGGCTCCAGGTCATCTATAAGTCTTTGCTATGTAAAGCCCTGCCTTATCTCAGCTCACTGGTCACCATAGCAGCACCCATTGCACGCGATGCAGCAGGTATATTTCACTGGTCAACATAGCAGCACCCATTGCACGCACTTCAGCAGGTATATTTCACTGATCACCATAGCAGCACCCATTGCACGCGCTCCAGCAGGTATATTTCACTGGTCACGCCCAAAGCCTCCTTTGGTCGTCTTTCCTTCCAGTTCTCTGCTGCCAATGACTGGAACGAATTGCAAAAATCACTGAAGCAGGAGACTCATATCTCCCTCACTAACTTTAAACACCAGCTGTCAGTGCAGCTCACAGATCACTGCACCTGTACATAGCTCATCTGTAAATAGCCCATCCAACTACCTCATCCCCATATTGTTATTTATAAAAAGAAACAAATTGCACCCCAGTATCTCTACTTGCACATTCATCTTCTGCACATCTATCACTCCAGTGTTTAATTGCTAAATTGTAATAATTTCACCACTATGGCCTATTTATTGCCTTACCTCCCTTGTCTTACCTCATTTGCACACACTGTATATAGATTTTTTTCTACTGTATTATTGAATGTACGTTTGTTAATTCCATGTGTAGCTCTGTGTTGTTGTTTGTGTCACACTGCTTTGCTTTATCTTGGCCAGGTTGCAGTTGTAAATGAGAACTTGTTCTCAACTAGCCTACCTTGTTAAATAAAGGTGATATAAATAAAATAAGTATAAAAATATGCCTTCACAATGCTACAGCCTAGGTTGATATAACGCTTCACCTCATCTCTCTACCTGACCCTCGCTCTTACTCTCTCCTTAGATTCCCACTGTTATTATCCTTCCAGGAGTCTCTCACATGGCTGTCTTTTTCTAGTTTTTACTCCAATTGAACTTTTCCATGTCTAAAGGAAGTCCAGGCACTGCTTGTCAATCTAACAAAAGGCTTTGTCTATGGACTAGCTTTGTCTATGGACTAACTTTGTCTATGGACTAACTTTGTCTATGGACTAACTTTGTCTATGGACTAACTTTGTCTATGGACTAACTTTGTCTATGGACTAACTTTGTCTATGGACTAACTTTGTCTATGGACTAACTTTGTCTATGGACTAACTTTGTCTATGGACTCGTTTGTCATCCAAGAAACACGTTTGAGATATGTCTTATAGTACATTTTGGAGTACACAGAGATGCAAAGCAAAATATATTGTTGTCAAGTGATTATTTCATATTTGATGGTTACTGATAATGGGCCTCTTTACACCTATGTGGATATTCCATAATAAATCTGCATAGTCATTTACAACATTAACAATGTCTACACTGTATTTCTGATTAATTTGATGTTATTTTAATGGACAAAAAATGTGCTTTCAAATTTGTGCTTTCAAAAATTTCAAATCACATTTCTAAGTGACCCCAAACTTTTAAACGGTAGTGTATATTATGCAAATGTGCGAGCAACCACTTCCTTAGAAAAAGCTATTCTGAGTCATTGAATGCCTGCAGTAGCACAGAGAAGAGACAACTTTTAATCAGCATACTTTTGTGAGTTCAAGCTTGTACCAACACATGAGCAACTGTAGTAGAACTAGCTAGTCATTGGAGACAACTTACTGAGTGAGCGTCTGTGTTCAGGTTTGGGTTCCTTTTTGCAGAGGGACTCAGGTGCAGGTCTTGGCAGTGACAGTGTCTTGCTCGGCAACCCATGTCTAGGTAGGTACTCTGTGCTGTTTGCCCTTCGTATGCCAGGCTTATCAGAGGCCTTCCCAGCGGCTCCTTTAGACTAGAACAGAAAGGAGGTTAAAACATTTCATTCCAAAGGTCACTGGCTTCACATCTCTTTATTATCACTCATTATTCATTATAAACTGGGTGGTTCGAGTCCTGAATGTTGATTGGCTGACAGCTCTAATTACGTTGGTAACCAGTTTAATAATAGCAATGAGGCACCTCGGGGGTTTGTGGTATATGGCATCTTTGTGGTATATACCACGACTAAGGGCTGTATCCACGTTGTGTCGTGCCTAAGGAACTGCCCTTAGCCATACACTGTATCACACTCACTCGTGTATTATTGCTTAAGTATAGCATGTCAATGTGATTATTTACACTATGTGGAACATAAAATCATACGTTTGACCTGGAGTCAATGATTTAGGGAATTGTTTTACTTTCATTTTGGTTAGCATGGTATGACTAAACAATGTTCTGAATGATTTATAGTCATCGTTTCAATGTCCGAAATCATAAAGACTTCAGAAATGTCATAACTTCAGTCTATAAGTCTGTAAGAAACAGCAAACTGCTTACCAAATAGTCAGCTGTCCTTTTAATAGCGTCATGCCATTTAGAAATAGTGTGGTAATTGTCAGCCTGGAGAAGGAACTCACTGCCGGAGCTGGTTGTTATCTGGAACAAAGGTGCAAATTGACTTAAATAAAAAGGTACAACAAATAACAGGTCTTGTTCTAATGTATTCCCATGAAGTGGAGCATAACGCAAACCGAATGGCATACGTTCAAATTCGTAATACCCTAAACTAACAATAAGTATTTACATTTGAATTACATTTAAATGACACCCACTTATCTACGTGATTTGGTAAGAATGTGCTCACTCCAGCATCAGCAGCCCTTGATACTCATTCCTTTGGTCTGCTGAGAGTCTTATCAGTGACGTGCCTGTTAATGTATCTGTGTCTGTGTGACAACAAGCTCACGTTGTGCATGGTGTGTGTGTGTGTGTGTGTGTGTGTGTGTGTGTGTGTGTGTGTGTGTGTGTGCCACACTGTCTTCTCAGAGGGGAAAACATAATTAGCGTGATACTTGTCATCTTAATATCGGGTCTGTTCTGCATTTCTCCAACAGTGCAGTAACAGCATTTGGCGCCGTCAAACTGAATAACTGTAATGTTAATAAAAGTATTTGAGAAACCATGACGACATCAAGTGGTTTTGAACTTTAAAAAAAATGTTTGCTCATCTTTTGCAACTGACATGGTCAAATGAGCAGATATGGTATCTCATACCATACAAAATGATTAAACAGTTATCTTCCTAAATTAACCATTCATGTTCACAATGGAAATATCCTTTAGTGCATATGTTCTCTAAGCTTGTTGATGGCCAAATTTGACGACATGTTTTAAATCGGTCAAAGCGTTTGTCTACAATGGGAGTTTTTGATATTGTACTACAGTATATTCTTTAGTCTTTAGACACATGGGGGTTACTGTTTTTAAACACATTTCATAAATCAAGTCCTGTGAAAACATGTTCAAATTATTTATATATGTTGCGTATGCACAAAATATGCCCCAAGGCATGTGTGCACCAGTTGTCATGCACCAGTTGTCATGCACCAGTTGTCATGCACCAGTTGTCATGCACCAGTTGTCATGCACAGTTGTCATGCACAGTTGTCATGCACCAGTTGTCATGCACCAGTTGTCATGCACCAGTTGTCATGCACCAGTTGTCATGCACCAGTTGTCATGCACCAGTTGTCATGCACCAGTTGTCATGCACCAGTTGTCATGCACCAGTTGTCATGCACCAGTTGTCATGCACAGTTGTCATGCACAGTTGTCATGCACCAGTTGTCATGCACCAGTTGTCATGCACAGTTGTCATGCACCAGTTGTCATGCACCAGTTGTCATGCACAGTTGTCATGCACCAGTTGTCATGCACCAGTTGTCATGCACCAGTTGTCATGCACCAGTTGTCATGCACCAGTTGTCATGCACCAGTTGTCATGCACCAGTTGTCATGCACAGTTGTCATGCACAGTTGTCATGCACCAGTTGTCATGCACCAGTTGTCATGCACCAGTTGTCATGCACAGTTGTCATACACAGTTGTCATGCACCAGTTGTCATGCACCAGTTGTCATGCACCAGTTGTCATGCACAGTTGTCATGCACAGTTGTCATGCACCAGTTGTCATGCACAGTTGTCATGCACCAGTTGTCATGCACCAGTTGTCATGCACCAGTCATGCACAGTTGTCATGCACAGTTGTCATGCACAGTTGTCATGCACCAGTTGTCATGCACCAGTTGTCATGCACAGTTGTCATGCACCAGTTGTCATGCACCAGTTGTCATGCACAGTTGGCTTTTACCAAAAACCGAACTTTTTTTTTTGCACCAGTACAACCCACAGTTGAGCTCAGCTCAACACTGATTGGCTAATTATTTATTTTTTTATGAAAGGAGGCCAAATGCCTGCTGGCATTAATCAATCAACATTTTATACTCTTTCACTTCAGACAGCATCAGATACATGGGCTACACATACTGAGACAGAGGAGAGCTGTTTCCCTCGCTCTGATGATTTCTCAGGTGAGATACAGCTACTGGCAAATTTACATAAAATTATGAAAACATATATGGGGAAGCCTGGCTAGTATCCTAGTATCCTAGTATCGTAGTAGACGACAGGGTGTGCGGTTTATACCATACAGTAGAATTGAACAGGCGAACAGAACATAGTTTGCATTGAAGTGTGTAGGATACCTCTGTAAGTAGTGCTACTGTAGTTTTCATCAGAGTAGATCATGTTTCAGAATTTGTGGGTTTGGGTTCGGGAAAAAGTGAAACAAAACATTATTGCATTCAAACAATCTGTTGAGGTGTCACTGTTTTTGTCTTTCAGAAACGGTCAGAAACAGCAAATGTTCCGGCAAAAGAAAACCTTCTGCCAACACCTCCAAAGACATTTGATGAAGTTCCCCATTGCAATTTTCTTTAGAAACTGCCTAGTTCCAATACTTACATAGTATACAGCAAATAAGGATGTTATTGTCACTTCACACACACACACAGACACACACAGACACACACACACAGACACACACACACACAGACACACACACACACAGACACACACACACACAGACACACACACACACACAGACACACACACACACACAGACACACACACACAGACACACATATACACCCTGAGAACATGCAGTAGGAGCAAATTCAATGAAGTAATTTTTTCAGCTTCTTTACTCTTTCTCAAATCTTAATAATTGTCTGGACCAATATATACATATAAAAATTATATTTAAATTAATCCACTCACACACTCCTACAGTATATTAAACAGCATAAAAAATAAGCAAATCCAATGTAAGTCAATGGAGATGGCCTGCTACAACATTCTCCCTCTTTCTCTCCCTCTCGCACAAGCACATGTGTGAAAAACATAACACAGACATCAATGCATGTGTGTGTGTGTGTGTGTGTGTGTGTGTGTGTGTGTGTGTGTGTATGTCAGTGGTATGTGTGTGCAGATAGGTTGTTATTCTACATGGACCTTCAAAGTTTGGGACTATTGTGGAGCTGACTTTTCTGACTTCATTACAAAGCGTCAAGAACTGTTAAGCAGCATTACTTTGTGATGCCAGATAAAAGCGGGGAAATGGTTACGGGCCCAATCCTTGTCAGAGTGAGTTTGCCACCCCTCTCTTCTTGGGTTACAAGCATCTGAACAAGCATGTTTGCTCTGGAACAGTGTTTTTCCTGGAGGCGGCCCCACGATGTGTCAGTAATAGCCTCTGCAATCACACTGCTGCATTGTGGGGAATAGGTTACGGAGAGGCTTACTGGTGAATCTGAAAGTTCTTTCAAAACAACCAAACACACAAACCAACAAGTCTCAGAGCATATTGTTTTCTGTTCTCTAACGTAACTTATTTGTAATCAGATACACAATACATGTATTTATATCTTAGAAATAACAGCACTGGTCTGTGGTGTTTTATCACCTCTTCTACCCATGATTAACAGGATCATAATGGACTTGGATAGGTGGTTTCATAACCTCAGTTTGATGTCTTTGCATAAATGTTGCATTAGTTACAGTCTGTTCCTCTTAGAAATGTTATATGGTGGACAACACACTGAGCTCCCTCTCTTTTCCCACAGGGGAAAGAGCTAGCTAGGACTTAATATATTTATGTTTCATTTTGCCATTCACAGCTCCTCATAATTGTAAAATGATGGTAGAAAGGATATACATCAGTATGTCAAAGCTCTGGGACTTCCAATCATGAATCGAACCAGGGTCTGTAGTGACACCTCTAGCACTGATATGCAGTGCCGTAGACCGCTGAACCAGGGTCTGTAGTGACGCCTCTAATACTGAGATGCAGCGCCTTAGACCACTGAGCCAGGGTCTGTAGTGACGCTTATAGCACTGAGATGCAGCGCCTTAGACCTCTGAACCAGGGTCCGCAGTGACGCCTCTAGTACTGAGATAGGTGTCTTAGACCGCTGAACCAGGGTCTGTAGTGACGCCTCTAGCACTGAGATGCAGTGCCTTAGACCGCTGAACCAGGGTGTCTGTAGTGACTCCTCTTGTACTGAGATGCAGTGCCTTAGACCGCTGAACCAGGGTGTCTGTAGTGACTCCTCTTGTACTGAGATGCAGTGCCTTAGACCGCTGCACCAGGGTCTGTAGTGACTCCTCTTGTACTGAGATGCAGTGCCTTAGACCGCTGCACCAGGGTGTCTGTAGTGACTCCTCTTGTACTGAGATGCAGTGCCTTAGACCGCTGCACCACTCGGGAGCCCCTAAAATACACTATTGTGTTCTCTACTCTCCACCTTTCACATACAGTGCCTTGCAAAAGTATTCATCCCCTTGGCATTTTTCCTATTATGTTGCATTACAACCTGTAATTGAAATGGATTTTTATTTGGATTTCATGTAATGGACATACAGAAAGTAGTCCAAATTGGTGAAGTGAAATGAAACAATAACTTGTCTCAAAAAATGAAAAATAAAAAAACTGAAAAGTGGTGAGTGTATATGTATTCACCCCCTTTACTATGAAGCCCCTAAATAAGATCTGGTGCAACCAATTACCTTCAGAAGTCATATTATTAGTTAAATAAAGTCCACCTGTGTGCAATCTAAGTGTCACATGATCTGTCACATGATCTCAGTATATATACACCTGTTCTGAAAGGCCCCAGAGTCTGCCACACTACTAAGCAAGGGGCACCACCAAGCAAGCGACACCATGAAGACCAAGGAGCACTCCAAACAGGTCAGGGTTAAAGTTGTGGAGAAGTACAGATCAGGGTTGGGTTATAAAAAAATATCATAAACTTTGAACATCCCACGGAGCACCATTAAATCCATTATTAAAACAATGGAAATAATATGGCACCACCACAAACCTGCCAAGAAAGGGCCGCCCACCAAAACTCATGGACCAGGCAAGGAGGCCATTATTCAGAGAGGCAACAAAGAAACCAAAGATAACCCTGAAGGAGCTGCAAAGCTCCACAGCGGAGATTGGAGAATCTGTCCATAGGACCATTTTAAGCCGTACACTCCACAGAGCTGGGCTTTATGGAAGAGTGGCCAGAAAAAGCCATTGCTTAATGAAAAAAATAAGCAAATACTTTTGGTGTTCGCCAAAGGGCATGTGGGAGACTCTCCAAACATATGTAAGAAGGTACTCTGGTCAGATGAGAATAAAATTGAGCTTTTTGGCCATCAAGGAAAAAGCTATGTCTGGTGCAAACCCAACACCTCTCATCACCCCGAGAATACCATCCCCACAGCATGATGCTGCCACCACCATGCTTTACTGTGGGGATGTTTTTCATCGACAGGGACTGGGAAACTGGTCAGAATTGAAGGAATGATGGATGGTGCTAAATACAGGGAAATTCTTGAGGGAAACCTGTTTGTCTTCCAGAGATTTAAGCTGGGATGGAGGTTCACCTTCCAGCAGGACAATGATTCTAAGCATACTGCTAAAGCAACACTCGAGTGGTTTAAGGAGAAACATTTAAATGTCTTGGAATGGCCTTGTCAAAGCCCAGACCTAAATCCAATTGAGAATCTGTAAACCAGCAGAACCCAACCAACTTGAAGAAGCTGGAGCAGTTTTGCCTTGAAGAATGGGCAAAAATCCCAGTGGCTAGATGTGCCAAGCTTATAGAGACATACCCCAAGAGTTTTGCAGCTGTAATTGCTGCGTAAGGTGGCTCTACAATGTATTGACTTTGGGGGGGGAATAGTTATGCACGCTCAAGTTTTCTGTATTTTTGTCTTATTTCTTGTTTGTTTCACAATAAAAAAATATTTTGCATCTTCAAAGTGGTAGGCATGTTGTGTAAATCAAATGATACAACCCCCCCCAAAATGGATTTTAATTCCAGGTTGTAAGGCAACAAAATAGGAAAAATGCCAAGAGGGGGTGAATACTTTCGCAAGCCACTGTAAATCATTGATTTCGTAGGGAGATTTGGACAGATTTTTTGAATTATGTGCATGGATGTCAAATTAAAATCCTAGGCCTAAAAGCCTAGTCCTTGAAAGAGGAAACCAATATTAGTGAACGTTTACTAACTGGTCCCTCCAACTGGTCCCTCCAACTTGTAATCTCTGATGAAGTCCAATAGCCTACAATCATCTTCGTATTGGGGTTTAAGACTCAGGATTTAACGTGTAGTCTGTGGGATCCTCATACAGAAAAGCATCCTGAACATTATGTCCTTTTCTTCTGTCATCTTAGAAACGGAAGCCTTCTATTGAAATGTCTGGCTTACACCAAAGTCTATCTGACTTCCTGATAAGACAGACTCTTCCCTCTGAAGTTTAATCAAAAAGGGAGAGCAAACTGGTTAAAAATATATCAAACACATTTTTTTTTTAAGGAGCTGCACGGTCAAAGATGCATGAAAGATTATCTGAAGCAGCGAGGAGACATGACGGCAGACGCTCCCTGTCTATTCCTTCTGTTCATGAAAAATGGAGATAAGCTCCTTTAACTAAACAGGGCCCTGTCCAGCCTCCATGTTCACACGTCAGCTGTCCTAATCTGAGACGACACAAAGGTACAGTAGGGCACCACCTCTCTGTCATCAGGCTCATATTGAGCTGTAGGTTCGCTGGGACGCAAACTCATTAATACGCCTTGATATTATTCTAATCCTGACATGCGCCGGGGCTCCTGAACTAAGGGTTTGGAGATTTTAATTATCATGGTCTTTTTATTGTCAGGCAAATGTTTTACAGGAGATGCTAATCTACATGAAAGCAGATCCCCCAACAGCTCCTTATATCAATGCGCCAGCTAGAGAACACTACAGACAGTATTGGAGGTGCAGGCTAGAGAACACTACAGACAGTGTTGGAGGTGCCGACTAGAGAACACTACAGACTGTGTTGGAGGTGCAGGCTAGAGAACACTACAGACAGTGTTGGAGGTGCAGGCTAGAGAACACTACAGACAGTGTTGGAGGTGCCGACTAGAGAACACTACAGACTGTGTTGGAGGTGCAGGCTAGAGAACACTACAGACAGTGTTGGAGGTGCCGGCTAGAGAACACTACAGACAGTGTTGGAGGTGCAGGCTAGAGAACACTACAGACAGTGTAGGAGGTGCAGGCTAGAGAACACTACAGACTGTGTTGGAGGTGCCGGCTAGAGAACACTACAGACAGTGTTGGAGGTGCTGTGTTGGAGGTGCTAGAGAACACTACAGAGAACACTACAGACAGTGTCGGAGGTGCCGACTAGAGAACACTACAGACTGTGTTGGAGGTGCAGGCTAGAGAACACTACAGACAGTGTTGGAGGTGCCGGCTAGAGAACACTACAGACAGTGTTGGAGGTGCAGGCTAGAGAACACTACAGACAGTGTAGGAGGTGCAGGCTAGAGAACACTACAGACTGTGTTGGAGGTGCCGGCTAGAGAACACTACAGACAGTGTTGGAGGTGCCGGCTAGAGAACACTACAGACAGTGTTGGAGGTGCCGGCTAGAGAACACTACAGACAGTGTTGGAGGTGCAGGCTAGAGAACACTACAGACAGTGTTGGAGGTCCAGGCTAGAAAAGATTAATTGCATAGTTTATGCCCGCCAAATAACAATGATCTTCATAACAAACAGACCAATAGTTTCATTTGAATGCATGACTGTTATTAAAATGTGAGGTATTATAGTAGATAATCAGTTTTGACAATGCAATGGAAAACTGAGCCAATGATGTTCATATCACAGTACAATAACTGCATATAAAGAGTATGACTTCTATTCAGAGAATATATTATATATAGAATATATTCAGCTCCTTGTAACTATACAAAACAAGTCAAAGCTTTCCTGTGTATTTTGACTAAGTGAAATGTAGTGCAATGTAATGTTTTACTTTTAGAAATGAAAAAGAATAGGAAATACATGTTTATATTTGATCACATTTCTTAATAAAGAGGGTGTTGAATGTCTGGGCTTTCTTTCGACTGGAGCCATTAATATTTAAATATGTACAGCGGAGGAGAGAGGCGACTGCCATTTGTGCCTTTACATTTGCATGTGGCTCTTAAATTAAACATTAATTATGGCCCCTCATAAAGGAACAATGCAACTTTGAAGCATTCTATTTTGCCAAGTTAATTATTTCCAATTTGCAACAAAATATTTGTAGATGTGTCAAAACTGCAACGATATAGTTCACAGAAAGATAAGTACTTACAATAAAAGAGGAAATGGTGTGAAATAAAAGAATCTCTGTGTTGGTACTTCTTCTTCAGGTCTGACCTGAGCACAAATGTTAATGCCGTAATGTACTGCTGAGTTATTGAAGGCCAAGGTGACAGTTGTGATGAGGATGTTCCATCATTTGCTAGAAATTGTAATTCCCCACAATTCATCACCCACAAATGGCTCTGTTCACTTCTCTTTGCTCCATGACCCGAACTTATTGCGATGCTTCATCTCTAAACAAAGGAAAGGTATAACATTGTGTGATGTATGTCTGGCTAGAATTAAGTCCTATGGTTTAACTGAACTGATGTTTATTTCTAAATTTAATCTCCAAGGCAATCTGCTGTTGGAGGTTTAAATCCTTCCACCGTTCTGGCGCTTAACACACACTATACTTTCACTGTTTCTCTGAAAAAAATGAATTAATGCCCACTTCAATGTAAGCAGCTTTGAGGATGAAGGGCCACACCACAAGAGAACTCCCAGAGAGAAACGGTCATTTCAACAGATTAAGTCCCCAGAGACTCACTTCAAAAGGAACATTACGAAGGTAAGTGACAACAGCACAGTCACCTAAAAGCAATGCTGATGCAATACTTTTATTTCATTTAGTTAACTAGGTATGTCAGTTAGGAACACACTCTTATTTACAATGATAAAGGGGCCTACCCCGGCCAAACCTTCCCCTAACACGGACGAAGCTGGGTCAATTGTGCACCAGGGGGGGGGGTGACCAGATGATGGACTGACATGGTGAACCTGACCATGTCTTCTCGGGGTCAAGACTCAGATGACAGCTAGTGTTTCAATGTTAATCTGGGACTGTTGTGATGTGATTCTGATTCTGTGATGTTGTGATTCTGTTGTCATAAAGTATTTGTGTTTAACTTCTTGGATATAGGGGGCGCTCTTTTAATTTATGGATAAAAAAACGTGCCCATTTTAAGCGCAATATTTTGTCACGAAAAGATGCTCGACTATGCATATAATTGACAGCTTTGGAAAGAAAACACTCTGACGTTTCCAAAACTGCAAAGATATTATCTGTGAGTGCCACAGAACTCATGCTATAGGCGAAACCAAGATGAAACTTCAAACAGGAAATGAGCAGAATTTTTGAGGCTCTGTTTTCCATTGTCTCCTTATATGGCTGTGAGTGCGCCAGGAATGAGCCTGCCCTTTCTGTCGTTTCCCCAAGTTGTCTGCAGCATTGTGACGTATTTGTAGGCATATCATTGGAAGATTGGCCATAAGAGACTACATTTACCAGGGGTCCGCCCGGTGTCCTTTGTCTAAATTGGTGCGTAATCTTCAACTGGAGGCATTTTCCCATGAGATTCAGAGGGGAACGCACACTTCCACGAACGATATATCATCGAAGAGATATGTGAAAAACGCCTTGAGGATTGATTCTAAACAACGTTTACCATGTTTCAGTCGATATTATGGAGTTAATTTGGAAAAAAGTTTGGCGTTTTGATGACTGAATTTTTGTTTTTTTTTGGTAGCCAAACGTGACGCACCAAACGGAGCGATTTCTCCTAAGCAAATAATCTTTCAGGAAAAACTGAACATTTGCTATCTAACTGAGAGTCTCCTCATTGAAAACATCCAAAGTTCTTCAAAGGTAAATTATTTTATTTGAATCCTTTTCTGGTTTTTGTGAAAATGTTGCCTGCTGGTGCTAACGCTAAATGCTACGCTAGCTATGAATACTGTTACACAAATGCTTGTTTTGCTATGGTTGAGAAGCATATTTTGAAAATCTGAGATGACAGTGTTGTTAACAAAAGGCTAAGCTTGAGAGCTTGCATATTAATTTCATTTCATTTGCGATTTTCATGAATAGTTAACGTTGTGTTATGCTAATGAGCTGCGGGTATAATTACACTCCTGGATATACGTTTTTTTTCGTAGCTAAACATGATGAACAAAACAGAGCGATTTGTCCTAAACAAATAATATTTTTGGAAAAACTGAACATTTGCTATCTAACTGGGAGTCTCCTCATTGAAAACATCTGAAGTTCTTCAAAGGTAAATGATTTTATTTGAATGCTTTTCTTGTTTTTGTGAAAATGTTGCATGCTGAATGCTACGCTAAATGCTACGCTAGCTATCAATAATCTTACACAAATGCTTGTTTTGCTATGGTTGAAAAGCATATTTTGAAAATCTGAGATGACAGTGTTGTTAACAAAAGGCTAAGCTTGAGAGCTAGCAAATTTATTTCATTTCATTTGCGATTTTCATGAATAGTTAACGTTGCGTTATGGTAATGAGCTTGAGGCTGTATTCACGATCCCGGATCCGGGATGGCTAGAATTAACTCTTTAAGGCTTTAAGTAGGGAAGTGGTATTATTGTACATCAAACTATTCAAATAATAGGCTTTTATTTTGTTTTGCTATGAGATGAAGGCATGTCGGTTTGTCCCTCCGTGTTCTGGTAGAACTCTTCTAATGTTGTCTTTTTAAAGGTATGGATAGCACTTAGATGACTTTCCAGCTCAGTATAAAATGGCAGTTACATCTCCACTTTTTTACCATGTTATTACTCTTTTATGCTGAGCTCTGAAGTGAAGTGGTACTGCGATCTGTATATCTAGTCTCTTGATTTTTATTCATCCCTGAAACATTTTACCCACAAACCATGTAAATAAAATAAATAAAAATGATGACTGCCTTATAATTTTTTTCCATGTAACCCTTAGCCATCCTCCTAGACCATTAACCATAACACTAATCACAAAGACACTCCCAAGCATATCAACCCCTGTGCAGTGTGTGAAACGCTGCTTACTGTATGATAACACTGTTCAACAGCTCCAGACTCCCACAGCTCTGACACCGCGGAGACCTGCATCGCTACAATATGGTGAATGTCTCTGCCCTCCAGCCGGAAGCACAAGAGAACAAGAGGGAGGTGGATGAAGGAATATGAGAGGTGAATGAAATGGTCTGGATATTGCTATTTTCCCCCGACTAACTTTCCCATTAACATTCTAGTATAGGCTGTATTTTTTTAAATAAATGACTAGTTGTTGGCTGATGCCCACTATCATCAACACTATGGAAGGTAGGAGCTTCCTATTGGGTTTAACCACAGGTCATAGGTCCTAGACCTCACTAAAGTAGTGTTGGCTAGTAGAAGCACAGTCTGTGTCTGAGAGGATCTCTCTATCTGTGTGTGATGCGATGTCCATTTTGGGAGTGAGCCACTCCTATTCACAACCGAGGAAATCGAGGCTGGTCATCTGGAAGCAATCAGGCACTGTGAGCTTAAAACAGAAGGGTATTAAACTAGTCAGGTCAACAGATTTGTACGATTACATCCCCGGATCAGCGGACCAGTAGACACCGGACTACTACTACTAAAAATACTACAAACTACAACCTGCTCTGAACATCTACTGCGCTGATCTTTCACTTTTTTAAAGTAGTGAATATATTCATTGATCCGTGTAATCAATCCAGCTATTCTTATCTACTCCACATACATCTCCTTCACCTCAGGGTTGTTTGGTCTTTCTGTGTTGGTGTAACAAGAGTCAAGACAGTTGTCAATCTGACTGAACTTTAGAAAGGTTGAGGCTCATTCAGAAAACCGAAGATCATAAATTGTGCTAACCTCAACGCAGTCACCCACCCTCTTCCTCACAGTATGATTCACCTTCGACACTCAGAAGGATGCTTCATACTTCTCGGACGTGATTACGAGTCTTTCGCAATAATATTAAACTTTCCTGTTGATTAGTCAAGACAAGCAATGTTTTTTGGGGCGGTGGCAGGTTAAAGCTCCTCCACTGAAATGGACTCATTATTTTCTAGCCCCGGGCTCTATTTCATCCTCCCAGTTGTTTCTGTCCTCTCTCCATGGATGTTTTTTGAGTTTGTTTTTCCACATTATGACTATGAGAACCATGTTTGTCAGACAAGATAGGGTACAGGAGGCTCATAGCGAAAGTCGCCCAAACCTCCAAAGAATCAATTAGTAATGAGAGAAGGATGCTGCTGTCGACGACTCCGTAGAAGCGGCCCGTGGATAAAACCAGACGCCTTTGACACTACCCTACTGTTTGTCTCTCTACTAGAGGAGTTGATGCAATTTTGGACTTTTCTGCTCCTTTTGTTATTTGCTTTTAACTCACTCAAGCCAGACTCAAACACTTAGATATGCAGAAAAGCATGAAAAATGCATGACCACTTATTCAAAGTTGTGCTCCTTTTTATTTGTTGAGCAACGTCAGAGATATGTCTGGCTTTATTAGCCTCGCGGGAGACACTTTGAGTCGTTAGTCCTTTTCAAACAGACTGTCTGCTTTCATCAATGCTGACGATAGTTATTAAAAAAAATATGGGTTGAAATTCTTATCAATTGCTTATAAAGACAGTGTGCAGCTATTTCCATTCTTGGTCTCCAGACATTTTGAAATATTATTTTCAGTATGACACCACTCAAGAATTCACATAAGTTAGCTCAACACTCCAGTTTAGAATACAGAGCTCTGCTCATTGTATCTGGCTTTGATCGGACAGTGTTAGCCTGATAGGTGGTCTGGTTTGGGGTTCCCCAAGCTTTTTCTGTTCCCGCTTACATCTCTGCCTCTTCAAATGGTTTGGTTTTTGCCACTGTACAAAGAGTGAAGTTTAAACAATCTTTGTTCTTCAGTGAACGCAGTACAAAAAAGTTTAAAAAAACGTATGCACTCACTACTGTAAGTCGCTCTGGATAAGAACGTCTGCTAAATGACAAAACAAAACAACCTTCATACGGCAGCTTTGTGACGAACAATGACTTATCTCATAATGCAGTCTGATATGTGTATTTCTTGTCTATCCTCATGTGATGTCACAAGAAGTGACAACAGTTTGGAACTGTGTTCTTTCAGTGTGCATTCTTTCAGTGTGTATGACACGAGATACGGGGCTCCCTCAGGTGTCCAAGTACAAAGATCAGAGCTCCCCTCTCTGTGTTTCTGCAACATTACTTTTCACTTAGTCAACGCTGTGTTAGTGATAATGCTGACGGGAACCATGGTATTATTTTAAAAATCTCATCTGTAGAGACCATGTGAGGGTTATTTACCAAGTGTGTCACTAAGCTGGAGTGGGGAGTAACCAGTGTCCCTCCTTCCTAAAGCTCCTGGAATTGCAATAGTGAATCACGAAGAACAATATCCATCTATTCATAAACAAGGATTATGATTTTGATGAGTGAGGAGGTGAAGGGAACGCTGAGGAACATCTGTCCCTGCAAAGGACCCTGCAGCTGAATAAATACTTTGGATGACAATGGCCTCAATAACACCGTCCTCCATTCCCATCCTCTTTCCTTTCCTTGTGGAATCTGAAAGACCTGACCACCAACTGTCTTTCAACAATGATAAAGATAATAAAGAAAAAAAGAAAGAAAAACATGAAGAAAAAAGGGGATAAACTGGGTAGATAAATAACATGAACACCTACAGTGGGGCAAAAAAGTATTTAGTCAGCCACCAATTGTGCAAGTTCTCCCACTTAAAAAGATGAGAGAGGCCTGTAATTTTCATCATAGCTACATTTCAACTATGACAGACAAAATGAGGGGGAAAAAATCCAGAAAATCACATTGTAGGATTTTTTATGAATTTATTTGCAAATTATGCTGGAAAATAAGTATTTGGTCAATAACAAACAAGCAAGATTTCTGGCTCTCACAGACCTGTAACTTCTTCTTTAAGAGGCTCCTCTGTCCGCCACTCGTTACCTGTATTAATGGCACCTGTTTGAACTTGTTATCAGTATAAAAGACACCTGTCCACAACCTCAAACAGTCACACTCCAAACTCCACTATGGCCAAGACCAAAGAGCTGTCAAAGGACACCAGAAACAAAATTGTAGACCTGCACCAGGGTGGGAAGACTGAATCTGCAATAGGTAAGCAGCTTGGTTTGAAGAAATCAACTGTGGGAGCAATTATTAGGAAATGGAAGACATACAAGACCACTGATAATCTCCCTCGATCTGAGGCTCCACGCAAGATCTCACCCCGTGGGATCAAATTGATCACAAGAAAGGTGAGCAAAAATCCCAGAACCACACGGTGGGACCGAGTGAATGACCTGCAGAGAGCTGGGACCAAAGTAACAAAGCCTACCATCAGTAACACACTACACAGCCAGGGACTCAAATCCTGCAGTGCCAGACGTGTCCCCCTGTTTAAGCCAGTACATGTCCAGGCCCGTCTGAAGTTTGCTAGAGAGCATTTGGATGATCCAGAAGAAGATTGGAAGAATGTCAAATGGTCAGATGAAACCAAAATATAACTTTTTGGTAAAAACTCAACTCGTCGTGTTTGGAGGACAAAGAATGCTGAGTTGCATCCAAAGAACACCATACCTACTGTGACGCATGGGGTTGGAAACATCATGCTTTGGGGCTGTTTTTCTCTAAAGGGACCAGGACCACTGATCAGTGTAAAGGAAAGAATGAATGGGGCCATGTATCGTGAGATTTTGAGTGAAAACCTCCTGTCAGCAAGGGCATTGAAGATGAAACGTGGCTGGGTCGTTCAGCATGACAATGATCCCAAACACACCGCCCGGGCAACGAAGGAGTGGCATCGTAAGAAGCATTTCAAGGTCCTGGAGTGGCCTAGCCAGTCTCCAGATCTCAACCCCATAGAAAATCTTTGGAGGGAGTTGAAAGTCCATGTTGCCCAGCAACAGCCCCAAAACATCACTGCTCTAGAGGAGATCTGCATGGAGGAATGGGCCAAAATACCAGCAACAGTGTGTGAAAACCTTGTGAAGACTTACAGAAAACGTTTGACCTATGTCATTGCCAACAAAGGGTATATAACAAAGTATTGAGATAAACTTTTGTTATTGATCAAATACTTATTTTCCACCATAATTTGCAAATAAATTCATTAAAAATCCAACAATGTGATTTTCTGGATTTTTTTTCCTCATTTTGTCTGTCATAGTTGAAGTGTACCTATGATGAAAATTACAGGCTTCTCTCATCTTTTTAAGTGGGAGAACTTGCACAATTGGTGGCTGACTAAATACTTTTTTGTCCCACTGTATTTCCAAACGATTACTTTTCCTTCAGCTGCCCTCGAGCCAAACCAGAGCGCTCTTCTAACCATGATCATCCTCTTGCAGGACCGCCATAGAGTTATTGAACCACTTCCTCAGTTGATCACACATTCACTAAACTTTCAACTTTAGATAGAAGAAAATATCAGGTGGGCGTTGCCTTGAGGAAGTGGTTCCCAAGCTGTGGGGAGCCTTTTTTTTGTTTGTTAAGGAACTCAGTCCGGCTTTCAACTTACTTTTGAAAGTTACTTTTGCAACTTACTTTTGGTGTTTTCCTCTTGCCATATCAGTCATTACATACCATAAGGGACTATTTATAATTTGCCAGAAATGTCCAGATCAACTAGCCCATGTCAGCATGGTTTCTTTTCCCATAGATTTGGTTGTAATGTTTGATTTACTCAAATATCACATGAATACACATTAGACATGTATAGAACATTTATAGAATTGCAAGAAAATTAGCTAAAATACTGCAACATTTTCTCTGAAACCCTGCATTGCATTGGTCGCTGTTTGGGGTTTTAGGCTGGGTTTCTGTATAGCACTTTGTGACATCGGCTGATGTAAAAAGGGCTTTATAAATACATTTGATTGATTGATCGATGACAAAATGTGTAGAATTGCAGGAAATAAGCCTTAAACCTGCGCAACATTTTCTCTCCGCTCAGAAGAGGGGTGTGAACAGATTGTGTCATGAACAATGCTTGTGGATGTAGAACGTTGGGGGCGAGATGTTGAAAGGGGGGGCCTGAGTGACAACGTTTGGGAACCCCTGCCTTAAAGGATCCGTTCCAGCTCTCCTCTATCGTTTTACCCATAACTTCCTCTAGGAAGAACAGGTTTTCCGGCAGTCATGTCGCTGATCTGAAACACTACTGCTGAGGAAAACAGATGGTGCCATTGAGGTCTTAGGAAAGTGAACTCTGACTGACTGAGAGGCACAACATTTCTCAGGTTCGTGACCCTGTGATCTTTGGCTGGGTAGCCTGTGGATATCAACATTATCCAGGGAGGACACTTCCTTACTGGGTGGTTCAGAGAGAATAAAAGTGACAGATAGCAGAGCGCTGGGTGAAAAATAAGAATGCTTCATGTACTCTGCTCAAAAAAATAAAGGGAACACTTAAACAAACAATGTAACTCCAAGTCAATCACACTTCTGTGAAATCAAACTGTCCACTTAGGAAGCAACACTGATTGACAATAAATTTCACATGCTGTTGTGCAAATGGAATAGACAACAGGTGGAAATTATAGGCAATTAACAAGACACCCCCAATAAAGTAGTGGTTGTGCAGGTGGTGATCACAGACCACTTCTCAGTTCCTATGCTTCCTGGCTGATGTTTTGGTCACTTTTGAATGCTGGCGGTGCTTTCACTCTAGTGGTAGCATGAGACGGAGTCTACAACCCACACAAGTGGCTCAGGTAGTGCAGCTCATCCAGAATGGCACATCAATGCGAGCTGTGGCAAGAAGGTTTGCTGTGTCTGTCAGCGTAGGGTCCAGAGCATGGAGGCGCTACCAGCAGACAGGCCAGTACATCAGGAGATGTGGAGGAGGCCGTAGGAGGGCAAGGAGGAGCAGGAGGAGCACTGCCAGAGCCCTGCAAAATGACCACCAGCAGGCCACAAATGTGCATGTGTCTGCTCAAACGGTCAGAAACAGACTCCATGAGGGTGGTATGAGGGCCCGACGTCCACAGGTGGGGGTTGTGCTTACAGCCCAACACCGTGCAGGACGTTTGGCATTTGCCAGAGAACACCAAGATTGGCAAATTCGCCACTGGCGCCCTGTGCTCTTCACAGATGAAAGCAGGTTCACACTGAGCACATGTGACAGACGTGACAGAGTCTGGAGACGCCGTGGAGAACGTTCTGCTGCCTGCAACATCCTCCAGCATGACCGGTTTGGCGGTGGGTCAGTCATGGTGTGGGGTGGCATTTCTTTAGGGGGCCGCACAGCCCTCCATGTGCTCGCCAGAGGTAGCCTGACTGCCATTAGGTACTGAGATGAGATCCTCAGACCCCTTGTGAGACCATATGCTGGTGCGGTAGGCTCTGAGTTCCTCCTAATGCAAGACAATGCTAGACCTCATGTGGCTGGAGTGTGTCAGCAGTTCCTGCAAGAGGAAGGCATTGATGCTATGGACTGGCCTGCCCGTTCCCCAGACCTGAATCCAATTGAGCACATCTGAGACATCATGTCTCGCTCCATCCACCAACGCCACGTTGCACCACAGACTGTCCAGGAGTTGGTGGATGCTTTAGTCCAGGTCTGGGAGGAGATCCCTCAGGAGACCATCCGCCACCTCATCAGGAGCATGCCCAGGCGTTGTAGGGAGGTCATACAGGCACGTGGAGGCCACACACACTACTGAGCCTCATTTTGACTTGTTTTAAGGACATTACATCAAAGTTGGATCAGCCTGTAGTGTGGTTTTCCACTTTAATTTTGAGTGTGATTCCAAATCCAGACCTCCATGGGTTGATACATTTGATTTCCATTGATCATTTTTGTGTGATTTTGTTGTCAGCACATTCAACTATGTAAAGAAAAAAGTTTATTTTTTTCAGCAGTGTATATTTGATTACAGTATCCATTGAGCTGAGACTCATTGTCATATTTGGACTTTTGATTGGAAGCACATTCGATCTATATATTTAGTGCATTTGATACTTTGGACTTCCTCCGAAGTGAAAGCAATATATCCTGATGTCACCAATCAAGGTTTAAAGTTGAGAGTCACGTCTGTGTCGTCAACCACTGGGTACTTTGCAGGAACATTAAATTACTCAATATCAAATCTACATGAAGTGAATGGCCTTTTGAGATCACCATATGGAATAGTGCCAAACTCATCAAGTCCGTAAACTGGCCCTTAGCTTACGTGGTTCAAACGAGCAGTTATGATGTCATAGTCCATGAAATATCTTAGAAATAGGAATCTCTCTGGGAGACAGGGATACAGGGAGCAGAGACATAGGTGAAAAAAAAGATTTATATTCTAGCATCTACCCATCTGACAGGCACATCTTTGTGAGGTATTTCTTAGATTGTAAATCAGTGTCTTGATTGGTGCAAAATTAACAGTAACTTTCCGGGCTAATTTTAACTTTAATCCTAGAGTTGATTGACAATGTTGTCAGAACTTGGATTACTTAAGATTATGCTGTAATTCCCATTTTAATCTTCACCGCATTAAGATTTTGGGGCTGAAATACTGTGCAGCAGAGTAGCGACCAGCAGCGATGAAGTATCTTAAGCAATCTGCTCTTCCTTTTCTCCTGTAATCAGTGAATTTCTTCCCTCTGCTTTTTTCCCCCCATGAAAACTTACCCTGCCACTGCCAATGAATCGATCATCAGTTTGCTTTACTGCCTTAAGCCTTTATCAAAAGATCATCTTCAAAAGGCAATAAGAAGATAGTACTGTGACATTTTAAGAGTCTAATTTACTAATCTAAAGGCCATTTGAGATGTAAGACGCTGGCCTGACATCACCTTCAAATGCAATCTGACTAAATGCAAATGTCTTTTCTGAACAGGTGGTTGACTCAAAGATTCATGAAAATGTATCAAATGTCTTAGGAAGTTGAGTCTATTATCTGTAGGAATCATCAGGGAACGAGTGCACTCAATAACATCCCATCCTCAAAAACCAAAGCAGACAATCTGCAGGCTGCTCAGTCTTATTGTAAACTACTGATCCTCTTCACACATAAACCAAATGTCCATACCTGAAGCACGTTCTTCCGGCTGGACTTCTCCATTGTCCATTCAGCCACAGCCCCACAGAGATCCATCCCATCAGGACTGCATCCAGGTTTCTACAGAGGGATAAGAGGTGGTTAGTAATACGTTGTTTCACTGCTGTGTTATGAATGGGATAAAGGCATGTTTTCAAACAGGGTACAGCTATCACTATCTTGGCCAGATATTTGTTATGAATCACGATTAATGAACAAATGGAAGCAATCTGCCCAAGAGCAGAGACAGATCTTCTGATTCCTGTTTGTTATTAGCACTTTTTTGTCATCATGCTGTAAGATGAGAATGTGCATGTGTTGCATTTTCTCTAGTATTAGGTGGCACTTGAGAAGAAAATGTCCTAACTCAAATCTCCGTCATACTTCTTCTTCTTCTTCTGCACGCTACTCCTCTTACAACGTTTAATCTAGAAATTCCATTCAAACTTTAAAATGTGCAGACTGGTCTGGAATAGAGTGCTTGCATTCAACTTTTTGATATTATTTATACTTTTTAAACTATAAAACATTATGTATTTATTTTTCATTCACATTAATGAGATATCATTACTTCCAACTTCCATTCACTGTAAATGCAACAATGCAACTTTTGACACAAATCAGAGACTGTAATTTCACCACTTTGACAAACTTCCTCTACTTCTCTGCTATTCAAATCTGAAATAACAACATCATTATCTGGTACCAATCAAATGTTACAGCTGTTTCAGGGACTGCATCAACATTTTCTGTAACTTTTTAAAACAGCTGCCGTTTTGACCACTTTTCCCAACTACGTAGACAAAAATTTAGAGGGCATGACACCTTGGTATACTTCTCTGCTGTTACTTATGGCTGGGGGGCAGTATTGAGTAGCTTGGATGAATAAGGTGCCCAAAGTAAACGGCCTGCTCCTCAGTCTCAGTTGCTAATATATGCATATTATTATTAGTATTGGATAGAAAACACTCTGGCGTTCCTAAAACTGTTTGAATGATGTCTGTGAGTATAACAGAACTCATATGGCAGGCAAAAACCTGAGGAGAAATCAAAACAGGAAGTGAGAAATCTGAGGTTGGTATGTACTCAACACAGTTCCCATTGAAATCCCCTTGAGATATTAATGATGTTGCACTCCCTAGGGCTTCCACTCGATGTCAACCATCTATGGCAATTTGAATGAGGCTTCTACTGTGTTGTGGGACTGAATGACAGCAGAATGAATCAGGTGTCTGGCAGTCAGCCATTGTCTGGTCATGTGCATTTCACATGATAGCGACCTGCGTTCCATGGCTCCTGAAGACACGAAGGAATACTCCGGTTGGAACCTTATTGAAGATTAATAATAAAAACATCCTACTGATTGATTTTGTACTTAGTTTGAAATGTTTCTTCGACCTGTAATATAACTTTTTGAAGTTTTTGTCCGACGTAACGCTGACCAGAATGAGCGTTTGGATATGTATACCAAACGCGCAAACAAAAGTAGCTAATTGGACATAAATAATGGACACTATCGAACAGATCAAGCATTTATTGTGGACCTGGGATTCCTTGGAGTGCATTCTGATGAAGATCATCAAAGGAAAGGGAATATTTAGCATGTCATTTATGGTTTATGTTGACTACAACATGGTGGCTATTTTGACTTGATTGTTCTGAGCGCCGTCTCAGATTATTGTATGGTTTACTTTTTCCATCAAGTTTTTAAAAAAATCTGACACAGCGGTTGCATTAAGGACAGGTATATCTATAATTCACTTTTTTCACCCACTTTGTAAATGTTTGCCTAAATTGACATACCCAAATGTGAAATGAATGTAGGAGTATATAACACATTAGATCTGGTAAAAGATAATACCAGCATCTTTGAAATGCAAGAGAAAGGCCATAATGTATTATTTCAGCCCAAGCGCAATTTAGATTTTGAACACCAGATGGCAGCAGTGTATGTGCAACATTTTAGACTGATCAAATGAATCATTGCATTTCTGTTCAAAATGTTTAATCAAGACTGCCCAAATGTGCATTTTACACATACATTTTCAAGTTCATAACTGTGCACTCTCCTCAAACAATAGCATGGAATTATTTTATTGTAATAGCTACTGTAAATTGACAGTGCAGTTAGATTAACAATAAGTTAAGCTTTATGCCAATATCAGATAGGGCTATGTCCTGGGAAATGTTCTTGTTACTTACAACCTCATGCTAATCACATTAGCCTACGTTAGCTCAACAGTCCCGCGGGGGACCCACCAATCCTGTAGAGGTTAATTAATGGCACCTTGATCAACTTCTCTTCTATTCAAATCTGAATATCAGAGAATATCACACACACCATCCACCCCTTCAACCATACATTCATTCCTTTACCAATCAGTCCAACATAACCTTGTTTTATCCCTTCATCTCTCCATCCATTTGTTCTTCCGTCTTTATCTATCCATTTATTCACCTGTCCTATTTATTTATCTATTTATTTATCTATCCATTTATTCACCTGTCCTATTTATTTATCTATCCATTTATTCACCTGTCCTATTTATTTATCTATCCATTTATTCACCTGTCCTATTTATTTATCTATCCAGTCATCATTTAGATATAATTCCCTGTCGTGGTCTCAGCAAGATTAAACAATCTAAAAACTGGTGAAATCATTGAAAGATGCAGTAGAAAATTAAGATGATAAGGATATTCTGCAATAGTATTACAATATAGTACTGCAGTACATTGTCACAACCAACAGTAACCAAGCCATTTTAGACCAATGGAAGATGCTCACTGAGATCCCTCATGATCAGCATCGAATAGACTGAACCCTGAAGACTCAATGAACTACCATGGCTAACAGGTACAGTATTGGACAAATCGGGTGATATTTGACTTCCAGTACCTGCTTCAGTCATAGTAAACTACACTTGTTTTAGTTGGATGATTTGAGCGTTCTAGTTTCTAGTCAATAAATAACTCTTCTTAAAGAACTATGTACACGCTGCAGGTGAGATCATATCCTGAGTTCATATGATGATGATGACATCGTGTATATTCAGACATAAACCTAAATACTGTCGACAGCGACCAAATGATAACACAAGACATTAACAAACTGTTTATTCTACTCTAAAACAAAGACTAACAAATTACGAAATTGTACTTCTTCATAACACCACCCAGCCCTCCACTGTAACCACTATTTCAGTTTTTCATCGGAAAAGGGTGAGATATGTCAATATATGTGGAAATGCCTCTCTTGCCCATAATGAACTATTGGACAGAGTCTGACAGAACGTTGCCCTGGTGGGGCTCAGTAATAGAGAGGGCTTTGATTAAGTCCTCTGAGCTTCATCAAAAAGCATGGCCAGCTCATTTTAGAATCCCACCACCCACCCTCTCTCTCTTACCTCTCTCTCTCTCTCTCTCTCTCTCTCTCTCGCTCCTACCTCTCTCTCTCGCTCTCTGGATTAAAGTCACGTACTACACACATAGACAGACACAGATATATATGTACTGTATATGTACACACACACACACACACACACACACACACACACACACACACACACACACACACACACACACACACACACACACACACACACACACACACACACACACACACACACACACACACACACACACACACACACACTATGCAGTCCTCTTCACAAGGGGGTAAACAGTTGCTCATTGCATTTTCATTGAGTTCTATGCCATGGGATCAAAGCTAAAGTAAATTTGCCAGTTTAAGAAATATAACAATTAAATGAAAATGTAAATGTTCACTCAACATTGGTACTCGTAATGCTTATTGGCAATCCCTTAGAAAGCTGATTTGTGGCTGTAATTGAACATTGATCCCTCGTATTCAGATGGTTATAACACAACCTAATGTCGTCACTGTTTACTTTACTGAACCATCACTTTGTACTTTACTGAACCATCCCTTTGTACTTTACTAAACCATTACTTTTTTACTTTACTTTACTGAACCATAGCCCATCTGTAAATAGCCCATCCAACTACCTCATCCCCATACTGTTATTTTTTTTTCTCCTTTGCACCCCAGTATCTCTACTTGCACATTCATCTTTTGCACATCTATCACTCCAGTGTTTAATAGCTAAATTGTAATTATTTCGCCACTATGGCCTATTTATTGACTTACCTCCCTTATCTTACCTCAATTTGCACACACTGTATACAGACTTTTTTTCTATTGTGTTATTGACTGTATGTTTGGTTATTCCATGTGTAACTCTGTGTTGTTGTTTGTGTCGCACTGCTGTGCTTTATCAAGGTTGCAGTTGTAAATGAGAACTTGTTCTCTGGCCTACCTGGTTAAATAAAGGTGAAATAAATCAAATAAAAAATCACTTTGTACTTTACTGATCCATCACTTTGTAGTTTACTGAACCATCACTTTGTACTTTACTGAACCATCACTTTGTACTTTACTGAACCATCACTTTGTACTTTACTGAACCATCACTTTTTACTTTCCTGAACCTTCACCGTGTACTTCACTGAACCATCACTTTGTACTTTACTGAACCATCACTTTGTACTTCACTGAACCATCACTTTGTACTTTACTGTGTTTGTGTAAGAGAGAAAGAGAGAAAGAGTGAGAGAGTAAGAGAAAAAGAAAGAGAGAGAGAGAGAGAGAGAGAGAGAGAGAGAGAGAGAGAGAGAGAGAGTATGAGTAAGGGTGTGAGGATCTTGCAAAAACCTACCAAATTTGTCAGGGCTTCTTGCTTGCTGTCTTTATAAAACAGAAGTTTATCCGTGTCCAGGACTACCCAAGTTGAAGTCCAATTCTTCCTCAGTTTTTTGCCTCCTTCGGATATTTTGGCTTTATTCAAATATTCACCATTCAAAACAACCTGAAATACACGTAACATTTATCCTTGAAGAGATATTATCAATCAATGTCACATAAATATTCCAATCAGACACATTCTATTTTATCAGTATCAACCAAATAAATATACTTATTTTAAGTCAAATAGGCCAGCGGAATGAAAAGTGCAGAAACATATTTATAGTGAACAATATTTAGTGTAGTATAATAGCTAATAACAGCCATATAGTAACAGAGTATAATAACCCAAACTGATTTCTGCCCATCCTGACAGTTCTTTATGGTGGCCTGTCATACTCACAGGAGTCTCTACGGCTTCACCAATGTTATGCTGAGACTGGTTCCTCCGGTGGCGAGAGATCTACAGAGAGAAAAACAGAGAAGAAGAGCTAACTTTCCTGATGGTTTCAAATCACAACTGTTGCTTGATTGTGGCCTCATTGTCTTAGCTGGTTTTTTATTTTACCTTTATTTAACTAGGCAAGTCATTTAAGAACAAATTCTTATTTTCAATGACAGTCTAGGAACAGTGGGTTAACTGCCTGTTCAGGGGCAGAACGACAGATACCTTGTACCTTGTCAGCTCGGGATATGAACTTGCAACCTTTTGGTTACTAGTCCAACACTCTAACCACTAGGCTACCCTGCCGCTACCCTGGTAAAAATGGGTTCGGTGAAAATAAAACAATGCAGCTCGTGTGAAGAGTCCATGTCTGTATTTAACAGCTTTAAAGATGATGCAATATGATACCAAAAAGAGTATGGTGACACGTGTGAACGTCTCATCACTGCGTTAACCTATTTAAAGTCTATATCATAAATGCCTATAGAGTCTCTGACAGTAGTATGTGTGGGAACGCAGTGTGATTGATGACATGAGACCTCACACTGCGACAACAGATAAACAACTCACACAACCCTAATCACAATCAGACCATGATAGTTCACGTCATTATAACAGCAACGGAAACACTCATTGCAAAAGACAAAACATGGACATGAATACAGCACGGATATTGATTAATGAGAGACGTGTTAAACCCTGTAGTAAAGTAGTAGTAGTAGTAGTAATATTTGTAGTTGCAGTAAAGGTAGATCAGAAAAGGTTGAGAGTATACATAGTTGAACCAGTGTTCCGGGTTGCTATAGAAACACAGTATGTACCGTTTGGTATTCAGTTTTTATCCTTCAGCACTGTGCTGCCCTGCCCTCTACTGGTCAAATGCCTGTCTTATAGGAATTCCAATAAGGATAGGCCTACCCTTGCAGTCCAAACCCTTAGTGAGTCCTTTATTCACTACAACAGGGTCCAGCTATTTTGGGTTGTTATATTTAAGCAATAAGGCCTGAGGGGGTGTGGCATATGGCCAATATACCATGGCTGTTCTTAAGCACAACGCAACACAGAGTGCCTGGATACAGCTCTTAGCTGTGGTATATAGGCCATATTCGACAAATCCCCGAGGTGCCTTGTTGCTATTATAAACCGGTTACCAATGTAATTAGAGCAGTAAAAATAAGTTTTGTCATTCCCGTGGTATACGGTCTGATATACCTGTCAGCCAATTATCATTCAGGGCTGGAACCACCCAGTTCGTAATCTCTCTTTCATCACAGTGTAGGAGGGTAGAGCAGGATATGGTCCAGCTAGGGTTTAACACGTATGGTAATACATTGGAGGAGGTCAAGAAACAATTACCCTGCTCTCTAGAAACACACACTAATACATGACAGTAACAAACAATGTTCATTTTTATGTTTGCTACATGTGATTCTCTGTGTAATGAATGTAATGAAAACTAGGACAGCTGTAATCACAACAACATTCTACACTAGAACACTAGAACACTGATGTAACGTAAGGGCAACGCTGTAACGTTCTGTGTTTGCAGCTATGTTTGTTGGGAGATGTTAGTGAATATGTTTGTAGTCCATAAGATCTGGTTCATTAGCTCCAGTAGCCTTTGTACCTCTACTCTGCCCTCTGGACAAACTGTGTTATTGCAGTATGAGGCGTCTCCCAAACAAGTATCTTCTGCATAATTAGCAAACAAGCAACACAACAAACCATGAAGACGTGGCCTCACGGCTGTGATCATCAGAGTAATTCAGGTTGCTGTCAATTATTAATAAACTCTATGAAGGTTTGTAATACATGTTAGATACTGAGACAGACTGAAGGTTACTATGGCTTGTTTTAAAGTACATGTGCTGCTGTATTACTCCAGCCAATACATAGACAGATTTACAGTGCCTTGCGAAAGTATGTGGCCCCCTTGAACTTTGCGACCTTTTGCCACATTTCAGGCTTCAAACATAAAGATATGAAACTGTATTTTTTTGTGAAGAATCAACAACAAACTTTTTTAACAAATCAAAAAGTGAAAAATTGGGCGTGAAAAATTATTCAGCCCCCTTACGTTAATACTTTGTAGCGCCACCTTTTGCTGCGATTACAGCTGTAAGTCGCTTGGGGTATGTCTCTATCAGTTTTGCACATCGAGAGACTGAATTTTTTTCCCATTCCTCCTTGCAAAACAGCTCGAGCTCAGTGAGGTTGGATGGAGAGCATTTGTGAACAGCAGTTTTCAGTTCTTTCCACAGATTCTCGATTGGATTCAGGTCTGGACTTTGACTTGGCCATTCTAACACCTGGATATGTTTATTTTTTAACCATTCCATTGTAGATTTTGCTTTATGTTTTGGATCATTGTCTTGTTGGAAGACAAATCTCCATCCCAGTCTCAGGTCTTTTGAAGACTCCATCAGGTTTTCTTCCAGAATGGTCCTGTATTTGGCTCCATCCATCTTCCCATCAATTTTAACCATCTTCCCTGTCCCTGCTGAAGAAAAGCAGGCCCAAACCATGATGCTGCCACCACCATGTTTGACAGTGGGGATGGTGTGTTCAGGGTGATGAGCTGTGTTGCTTTTACGCCAAACATAACGTTTTGCATTGTTGCCAAAAAGTTCAATTTTGGTTTCATCTGACCAGAGCACCTTCTTCCACATGTTTGGTGCGTCTCCCAGGTGGCTTGTGGCAAACTTTAAACAACACTTTTTATGGATATCTTTAAGAAATGGCTTTCTTCTTGCCACTCTTCCATGAAGGCCAGATTTGTGCAATATACGACTGATTGTTGTCCTATGGACAGAGTCTCCCACCTCAGCTGTAGATCTCTGCAGTTCATCCAGAGTGATCATGGGCCTCTTGGCTGCATCTCTGATCAGTCTTCTCCTTGTATGAGCTGAAAGTTTAGAGGGATGGCCAGGTCTTGGTAGATTTGCAGTGGTCTGATACTCCTTCCATTTCAATATTATCGCTTGCACAGTGCTCCTTGGTATGTTTAAAGCTTGGGAAATCTTTTTGTATCCAAATCCGGCTTTAAAATTCTTCACAACAGTATCTCGGACCTGCCTGGTGTGTTCCTTGTTCTTCATGATGCTCTCTGCGCTTTTAACGGACCTCTGAGTCTATCACAGTGCAGGTGCATTTATACGGAGACTTGATTACACACAGGTGGATTGTATTTATCATCATTAGTCATTTAGGTCAACATTGGATCATTCAGAGATCCTCACTGAACTTCTGGAGAGTGTTTTCTGCACTGAAAGTAAAGGGGATGAATAATTTTGCACACCCAATTTTTCAGATTTTGATTTGTTAAGAAAGTTTGAAATATCCAATAAATGTCGTTCCACTTCATGATTGTGTCCCACTTGATGTTGATTCTTCACAAAAAAATACAGTTTTATATCTTTATGTTTGAAGCCTGAAATGTGGCAAAAGGTCGCAAAGTTCAAGGGGGCCGAATACTTTCGCAAGGCACTGTATTGCATGATATGGTCATGAACCACTATGATACGGTCGTGGACCACTATGATATGGTCATGAACCACTATGATACAGTCATGAACCACTATGATACGGTCGTGAACCACTATGATACGGTCGTGGACCACTATGATACGGTCGTGAACCACTATGATATGGTCGTGGACCACTATGATATGGTCATGAACCACTATGATACGGTCGTGAACCAGTATGATATGGTCATGAACGACACGGTCGTGGACCACTATGATACGGTCGTGGACCACTATGATATGGTCGTGAACCACTGTGATACGGTCATGAACGACTATGATACGGTCGTGGACCACTATGATATGACCACTATGATACGGTCGTGAACCACTATGATACGGTCATGAACCACTGTGATACAGTCATGAACCACTGTGTTACGGTAATGAACCACTATGATACGGTCGTGAACCAGTATGATACGGTCGTGGACCACTATGATACGGTCGTGAACCACTATGATATGGTCATGAACCACTATAATACGGTCGTGGACCACTATAATACGGTCGTGGACCACTATGATACGGTCGTGAACCACTATGATACGGTCTTGAACCACTATGATACGGTCGTGAACCACTATGATACGGTGGACCACTATGAACCACTGTGGACCACTATGATACGGTCGTGAACCACTATGATATGGTCGTGAACCACTATGATACGGTCGTGAACCACTATGATACGATCGTGGACCACTATGATATGGTCATGAACCACTATGATATGGTCATGAACCACTATAATACGGTCGTGGACCACTATGATACGGTCGTGAACCACTATGATACGGTCGTGAACCACTATGATACGGTCGTGAACCACTATGATACGGTCGTGGACCACTACGATACGGTCGTGGACCACTATGATATGGTCGTGAACCACTGTGATACGGTCATGAACGACTATGATACGGTCGTGAACCAGTATGATATGGTCGTGAACCAGTATGATACGGTCGTGGACCACTATGATACGGTCGTGAACCACTATGATATGGTCATGAACCACTATAATACGGTCGTGGACCACTATAATACGGTCGTGGACCACTATGATACGGTCGTGAACCACCATGATATGGTCATGAACCACTATAATACGGTCGTGGACCACTATAATACGGTTGTGGACCACTATGATATGGTCATGAACCACTATGATACGGTCGTGAACCACTATGATACGGTCGTGAACCAGTATGATATGGTCATGAACCACTATAATACGGTCGTGGACCACTATGATACGGTCGTGAACCAGTATGATACGGTCGTGAACCACTGTGATACGGTCGTGGACCACCATGATATGGTCATGAACCACTATGATACGGTCGTGAACCACTATGATACGGTCATGAACCACTATGATATGGTCATGAACCACTATGATACGGTCGTGGACCACTATGATACGGTCGTGAACCACTATGATACGGTCATGAACGACTATGATACGGTCGTGGACCACTACGATACGGTCGTGGACCACTATGATATGGTCGTGAACCACTGTGATACGGTCATGAACCACTGTGATACAGTCATGAACCACTGTGTTACGGTAATGAACCACTATGATACGGTCGTGGACCACTATGATACGGTCGTGAACCACTATGATACAGTCATGGACCACTATGATATGGTCGTGAACCACTGTGATACGGTCATGAACCATTATGATACAGTCATGAACCACTGTGATACGGTCATGAACCACTATGATACGGTCGTGAACCAGTATGATACGGTCATGAACCACTATGATACGGTCATGAACCACTATGATACGGTCATGAACCACTATGATACGGTCGTGAACCACTATGATACGGTCGTGGACCACTGTGATACGGTCGTGGACCACTATGATACGGTCGTGAACCACTATGATATGGTCGTGAACCACTATGATACGGTCGTGAACCACTATGATACGGTCGTGAACCACTATGATACGGTCGTGAACCACTATGATACGGTCGTGAACCACTATGCTAAATGGAGGTGTCAACTGACCACGTAGCCACTTACGAGAAAGATGAAATGGTTGGGGGTATGTCCAGTTCATTGTCAACATGGTAGCTACATTATTCCAAATATGCTGCATCAGATTGCTCATTTTGTAAATGCATCATCTGTTTTATCTTTACCCTGATTTTCCCACAGGGAAGTGCTCAGTCAAACAGAGATCAGCGCAATTAGGCAAATGATAATCACCTAATGTGATACAACGGTTTATAAATGCTATAATCATAATTACTGGAATTTATGTAAACACAGTTCACCAAATGACAAACAACATTCAATAAACAGATTCAAATCTGCTTTAACATTGTATAATACGAGAGCAGAGCAGTGTGTGTGTGTGTGTGTGTGTGTGTGTGTGTGTGTCAGTGTGTGTGTGTGTGTCAGTGTGAGTGTATATGCGTGTGTGTGTATAGTGTGTGTGTGTGTGTGTGTGTGTGTGTGTGTGTGTGTGTGTATATATGTGTGTGTGTATATGTGTGTTTGTATTTGTGTGTATGCATCTCTTTGTGCACATGTCCTATACTTACAGGTCTGGGAGGCAAGTCAGGGTCCTGCAGGACCATGGACTTGGTTTGACTCAGGCGATCCCCGCTGATCTGAGAGGTCTTGATACGCATCTGGACCGTACCTGGTGCCGCTCCGGTCACCTGGTGGGGAAGAATCAGAGTTGGCTGATTCCCTGTGCTCTGAAGATTGGTGATTCTGGTCAAAAGGAGAAGAAACACAAATGGGATGTTCAGATAAAAATATTGTTCAAAAATAAGTATTATCCAATTGATACGATGTCTAATGAATCAATGGATGTAAAATGCTTTACAGAAGGCTGTTAAAGCGCTGTTTTTAGGAACATTTAAGGGCAGACACGGCGAAAAGTGTATTCTAAGCTTGAAGACTTTAGCCTTTCTTTCCGTAGTGGTTGTCTCATCGTCTGCTCAAGTTTGGGATTCTTCCTAATAATAAACAATCTACCCACTGAAAAAAGTAGAATTCGATCTAAGTACCAAGGCTCATTCAGCAAGGTCACATAGTAGTTCAGTGTTGGGTTTTAACCTAATGTGCGTTTTTTTGAGACGTTGCACAAAGTGTCTCACAACAGGAAGCAAATCTCAACCTCCACACCCAAAATAAGTGAACAGATTAAGACGTCAACAGCTGTGTATACTGATGGTTTGCATAGACCCTAACATCTCTCTGCATCGTTGATTACAACACAAACAATTGTGTAAACATGACCATGGTTATACAAATTGTGATATTGTTATGAGGCTTATGTTGTAAAGACGTACAGTGCGGAAATGTCAATTGAAAGTCAGTATAGTGGATGCAGTTGTGTTGATATCACAGATTTGTAGATTGTGAGTTTAACAAGTTAGAAAAATCCTAAACTTCAGAAAAGAAAAGAATAAAAAGAGACAAAAAAATTAACATTTTGGTGAAATTCAAACATTTTGAACCACCAATTCTACTTCTATCCTGTTTTAACTGCATGTAGAACACCATCCACTATGTTATAACAATTCAGGACTATAATACTCAAGAATAACACACGTATCAACAACTTTCCACCGACTAACTGCATGTAGTAAGTAAGGGCCCAGGCACCTGATGCCATTGCCTAGGCGTTACATCTCTATAAATCACCAATGACCCCCGCCACTAAAACTCCCAAAACTTTTAAGAATGATTCAACAAAAATGACAGCATCCTTCATTTTTCAAAACCACTCCATCCACACACTACAATTCTGTCTTTCTTACCTCGTCCCCGCCATCTTTCTATCAAATCAATCAGCCTCAGATCACAAAAAGAAAAGAGATGAGAGAGAAAGAGTGCAAGTTTTACATTTAGAGGAAGTAGGTTTCATCACATGGTGTAGTCAAACCACCATGTCTTTCACTACTGCTCCACAGTTGATGTGAACGTGTGTTACGTGTCGCAGGCCCGGGTCCCCACTTCCTGAAAGATGTCACTTGCACAGAATTAGTCTGACTGAAACTTCACTTTCAGAACTGAATAGACATTGATAACAGGTGTAGATGTGAGATCTGTCCATCTCACAATCTGAGAACAAGGTAGATCAGAGTGTTGGTGTACGAGTAGGTTTTTCAGCATGTTTTTAGTAACAGCTTGTTCCAAAACATATCCCTTGCCAAAAGTGCAATTTGAAAGATAATGGTACATGTGTGAGTTTCACTACAGTTAATGTTGTCTTAATTTAAATTCCTATTGTGTTCCAGTGATCTTTTACAGATTGTTTTCGCAAGGGAGCGGCATTCTTCCATACACAATATGAATGGTTTATACTTTACATCACAATTTTTCCCAAAAGACGTAAAATAACTTGGTAACATTATCAAAAGAGTTACTGGGCCCCAAAACAATTGTTTGTTGATGAAATTGGTTGAATCAGGAAATGACATCATTAGGGTTTTCTTGTGGTCTGGGTGATTCACCCCTGAGAGACTTTTTTAATGAACAAAAACGAGCTATTTTACTGAAAATTCAAACTGTGGTGTTCATGGGTACCATCCTTGGTTCAGTGTTAGCACAACAACCTGTAAAGGTTTTATATGGCATATAGAATGGGGAATAGACCGTGAGTAAAGTGTACAATCGTCAAAGAGCAATGAATTTCCCATTTACCTCCAGCAGATGGGGCAATTGCAATTTCAGAATCGCAATCCCATTGGCCTTCAATCCAGGAAGTGTTTGTCATAACTCATGTGAAAGCCTTGTTGCCTTGTATGGAGCTGAGAAACGGTGGAGACTGAGAAGGCAAAATCTAAGGTATAGAATCACATGAAGGGAACAAACGCTCCACCTACATAAGTCTCTGAGATCCACCAACAGTCCAAGGGAGCCATTGACAGCACGAGCTCCACTTGTATTGTGTGTTCTGCAATTCTACACAAGACAATCATACCTTAACATCCTGTAACGTTGTGCCTCCCTGCATTGACCATGAATGGTTCAGTGACTCACATATGGGACAGTGTATCCTTATCTCATCTTAACAGCCTAAAAGATATTGTGAAGTTTTTTCTTTGTTTTAAATGTATATGCATTTTTTTTCTCCATCCAAAGCAACATTCAATTAGTCAATGATCTAATGCAATCTTTAACAGAAGTATTTAAATACCACCAGCACCACTACAACTGTCATTCCAACCAGATCTCAACATTTCAGAGGAGGTTCCCCTGGAACAGAGGTGCTGAGTGGAGCAGGAGACATTTGAGAATGATGGAGCGCTCATCCGTGAGGAAGTGCAGAAGATAGGAAGTCTAGAGAAGCTGAATGCCAAAGAGTTCCCGATAAGTGATGACACTGTCATGCACTTGACTACAGCTGAAGTCCTGGTCAAGGTGGTGGAGGGGGAGAGGGCATTCTTCCCTGTGCTGTATCGAGTGGAGAAGTAAATTGTAAACATGGAAGACATGGATGGAAGAGCAGCAGGTTCAGTTCATTCAGAAAATATTCCAACCCCTTGAATTTTTCCACATTTTGTTACGTTACAGCCTTTTTCTAAAATTGATTAAATCAATATAAATCCTCAGCAATCTAAACACAATACCCAATAAAGACAAAGCAAAAACAGATTTTTTTGAAAAACAGAAATAACCTATTTATATAAGTATTCAGACCCTTTGCAATGAGACACGAGGTTGAGGTCAGGTGCATCCTGTTTCCATTGATCATCCTTGAGATGTTTCTTTAACTTGATTGGAGTCCACCTGTGGTAAATTCAATTGATTGGATATGATTTGGAAAGGCACACACCTGTCTATATAAGGTCACACAGTTGACAGTGCATGTCAGAGCAAAGACCAAGCCATGAGGTCGAAGGAATTGTCACAAGGATTGTGTCGAGGCACAGATCTGGGGAAGGGTACCAAAAAATGTGCGCAGCATTTAAGGTCCCCAAGAACACAGTGGCCTCCATCATTCTTAAATGGAAGAAGTTTGGAACCACCAAGACTCTCCCTAGAGCTGGCTGCCCAGCCAAACTGAGCAATTGGTGGAGAAGGGCCTTGGTCAGGGAGGTGACCAAGAACCCGATGTTCACTCTGACAGAGCTCTGGAGTTCCTCTGTGGAGATGGGAGAAACTTCCAGACTGACACCATCTCTGCAGCACTCTACCAATCAGGCCTTTATGGAAGAGTGGCCAGATGGAAGCCACTCCTCAATAAAAGGCACATGACAGGCCACTTGGATTTTTTCCAAAAGACTCCCAGACCATAAGAAACAAGATTATCTGGTCTGATAAAACCAAGAACTCTTTGGCCTAAATGCCAAGTGTAACGTCTGGAGGAAACCTGGCACCATCCCTACGGTGAAGAATGGTGGTGGAAGCATCATGCTGTGGGGATGTTTTTCAGCAGCAGGGACTGGGAGACTAGTCAGGAACGAGGCAAAGATGAACGGAGCAAAGTACAGAGAAATCCTTGATGAAAACCTGCTCCAGAGCACTCAGGACCTCAGACTGGGGTGAAGGTTCACCTTCCAACAGGACAATGAAACTAAGCACACAGCCAAGACAACGGAGGAGTGGCTTCAGGACCAGTCTCTGAATATCCTTGAGTGGCCCAGCCAGAGTCCGGACTTAAACCTGATCGAACATCTCTGGAGAGACCTGAAAATAGCTGTGCAGCAATGCTCCGCATCCAACTTGACAGAGCTTGAGAGGATGTGCAGAGAAGGATTAGAGAAACTCCCCAAATACAGGTGTGCCAAGCTTGATACCCAAGAAGACTCACGGCTGTAATCGCTGCCAAAGGTGCTTCAACAAAGTACTGAGTAAAGGGTCTGAATACTTATGTAAATGTGATATTTCTGTTTTTTATTTTTAACATATTTGCTAAAATGTTGAACAATCTTTTTGCTTTGTCATTATGGGGTATTTTATGTAGATTGATAAGGGGGAAAAAAACAATTGAATCAATTTTAGGAGAAGGCTGTGACCTAATAAAATGTGAAAACAAGTCAAGGGTCTGATTACCTTCCAAAGGCACTGTAGAGAGTCATAAATGCACTGTGTTTTTACTGTTGTGTGTCATGTCTTGTTGTCACAATGTAAACAGGACACCCAAAGGAGTGTCAATGCTTCTGCACGCTGGGGCAAGGCACACTTAAACAAACATGTTGATCTCCCTCCAATGCAAGAATTATACTCCCTCTCTCTCCTCTGTATTGACAGCGTTGCCAGGCGCATATGGAGAACTGAGAGGGACATTAAAAGATTCCTTCTGCAGGAAGGGTGGAGGGTGTGGTGCAGCCGTGAGGGCCATGTGTATTGGCCTGCACTTGAGTAGGAGCACAGGCTGACAGCAGTCAGTGTGGAGAGTGGGCGTCTGACCCACCACCACCCCACAGGCCTAATGTGACATATTCCCATGAGATTGTCCCGTTTGTTTACACAACATTTTCTAACTACCAGGGACTACTTTGGGACTCAGTGGAGAGCCTATTTGGAAAAGAGAGGCATACAGAATGGGAAGAGCAAACCCCAGTTCCCAGAGCGCGACAGAGTGAAGGACAGGTAGTGTTTCTACAGGGAGGTTAGCTTCAAGGGGGTATGTGGTGCCAGTGGGCACAATGTTCCCATGATAGCTTACGACGCCCTCCTACAGGCAGGCGACTCCTGGGTGGACTTGGCCAATCACGGCTTCTTCCACGGTGGGAACAGCGACTCCACGTCCGCGATCGCTGCTGCCTGGTGGGGCGTGCTGTTTGGCTTCAGAGGGGTGCCAGAGAGCAAATATCATAGGCTGGAGTACCGTGACAGGCTAGCCAGGCTTGGGCAGCAGCTGTATGAGCTCAGGTGAAACCCTCTTGGTACTGAGAAAGAGTGATGCAAAGTAAACCAATAGATGGTCAACTCCATTAGATTTCCTGCAGTTGATTAGTAATTTCAGCAACTTAAAAAAAAAATGTAATGCTTACATTTTTTCATCCCTTCATTTTATTTTATTTGTTTTAAAGAATATGACTGGATGTGTAAATGTTAGTAAGAGAATAGTGATTTATCTCAAGCTGCAGTCCAACTACTGACCACATATAGAGCCATTAGCATCTACAGAATTTGCTCAAACATTTTCACTTATGGCAATAAACAAACACATTTCCAGCCTAGAATCAATCCTTCACTAACATACATAATGCTACAGTTGCTGTGTTGTAGTATTTAAGATATGACAGAGTGTAAAAAGGGATTGTTTGATTTTAGATTAGACTGATGTTTTAGTGTACATCTTCAACATGAAGACTGCAAGTACAGTGATGACCAGAGGGTGGCAGTGTGACTAAACAAATCTCTGTTACTGTGAAATTGAGAAAATTATGATAATGCCCTTTTAATGTAAGTGCAGTTTGTAAAGACCACCTGAAATGTCAGCCTTTATTGGTGGGATGGAGTTTTGTCCTGCTAGTTTTCAGTTTTCCCCTCCTCACACCCAAAACAGAACTAGCAGAATTCTTGCTTGAGAAATTGATCTTTGCTAAGAAGCATTTTTTGTTGTTTATTCTTGACCATTGTAATTGAAAACAATCACAGTAGGGTATTTATTTGTTACCCAGAAAGTATTTGCTATTGAGTGGAAAATGGCTGCTTTGGACCTTGACGTACATTTTCCTGTCTGCTGATAACTGAAGAGCAGCCTATGTCCTATGTCCTATGTCTTATGTCCAGTGGCGTCCTGGATGCCAAGGGAACCCAGGCTTCCCATTTATTATTAGATATATATTTTTAAATACATAAAATAATGTATCTTTCATCTCTGTGTTTCATAATTTTCTTTCAATTTGCCACAGGCTAAATGTATCTCACAGGAGAAAGCATCCAAGCGAGCAAAACAGCGGCCCTCTGTCTCTCTGTAGGCCATCTATCTGATGCTGTCTGGTCAAAAAGAGAATGTTGCTGCCCATAGCATTGAATTCAAGGGAAGCCAGCGAGCATTTGGGCTCCCTTGATAAAAAAAAGTATCAAATATTAGCCAATCAGCATTGAGCTAAACTGAGTGAGCTCAACTGTGATTGGTCCTGGCACACCAAAGAAAAGTGTCAAGGGAAGACAGTTTGTAGAGGAAACAACACAATTATCAGAACACATTGGTTGTAATATGACATTTTTTCTGGCTTCCCCCAGTGATTTCACCCACACACCACTACTACCTATGTCATGGAAAAATGAGAATCATTGTTAAGGTGTTAGTCTTCTTTTTGAAGACAAACTGGATAGACAACCTGAAAGATGTTCCACCGAATTCCACGTCAAAACAAACACCTTACCATTATGGGTTAATTCGTAGAGTATTTTGTCATTTCTGACGTAGACACACAAACATGTAGACACACACACACACACACACACACACACACACACACATACACACGTAGACACACACACACGTAGACACACACACACACGTAGACACACACACACACATACGTACACGTGGACACACACATACACACACACACACACACACACACACACACACACACACACACACACACACACACACACACACACACACACACACACACACACACACACACACACACACGTAGACACACACACATACGTACACACACACGTACGTAGACACACACACACACACACACACATACGTACATACACACACACACACACACATACGTACACACACACACACACACACACGTAGACACACACACACGTAGACACACACACACACACGTAGACACACACACACACACACACACACACACACACACACACACACACACGTAGACACACACACACGTAGACACACACACACGTAGACACACACATACACGTAGACACACACATACACACACACACACACACTCACACACACATCCTCCCAACACCTCCACCACCTCCCCCTAGCTTGGCAGGCTGTGTTTAACCCAACATGTCTGGAGCTGCCTGTTCACATTCCAGTGATGGTTGTGGGCTGTGTGAGTCCTGCTGGCTGCTGTAATTGGAAGCTCTTCCACCTCCAGCTCTGTTTAATGGACAGAACACACAGAACACACAGGAGACATACTCCTCAACTCACAACAGGGAGGAGACGAGCGACAGCCTCGCAGTAAATATGAGGAGTTTTGTTTCATGTAATACTGTTTCTGACACTGCAGAGGTAGTAAGCTTTGCTCGATTGTCTTTAGGTTATGAAGATGTGGTGTGTCATAATCACCTGCTATTGGCGGTATTCAGGTGAACAGTAAAGAGCAAACTCCATAAAGGAGGTCAAAGGGTGACTAACAAGTAGCAACAAGCTCTGCAGGACAAGCTGTCAACAACTGCTGGGGATAGGGCAGACCATACACAACATCAAACAGCCATCACCATCAGTGCAGAGTAACAGAGTTAGAAGCAGTGTTTTAAGTCTGATTTAAACTTTCATATTTATCAGATTTCCCTAAATGGTGTGTGAAAAAAATAAATCACCAGTGAAGCTCATGACTGTAACCTGACTGAATCTGTGGGTAGATTGGTAGTTGGAGTGTATTTGCGCTGAGTGAAATCATAACACCAACAGGGAAGGTGTCAGTTAAGAGATAGTGAGGAGCCATGTATGTCAACAGCAACATGTGTTTCATAGAGCTCTGTGCCTTAGTCTTCCTCCTGATTGGTTGTAACACAACACAGCACTACTAGTCTTTATCAGTCACCACAGCGTCAGGCCCTCTATTAGCCGACACATTCCCCAGTAGAGTATGTCATTCTGACTCCTCTCCCACTGTCAAACTTTTATCTCTAACCCGCAACTTACAGTTTGGCCTACGCACAAGTTACAGTTTGGCCTGCCTGCAAGTTACAGTTTGGCCTACCCGCAAGTTAGAGTTTGGCCTACCCGCAAGTTAGAGTTTGGCCTACCCGCAAGTTAGAGTTTGGCCTATCCGCAAGTTACAGTTTGTCCTACCCGCAAGTTAGAGTTTGGCCTACCCGCAAGTTACAGTTTGGCCAACCCGCAAGTTACAGTTTGGCCTACCCACAAGTTACAATTTGGCCTACCCACAAGTTACAGTTTGGCCTACCCGCAAGTTACAGTTTGGCCTACCCACAAGTTACAGTTTTGCCTACCCGCAAGTTAGAGTTTGGCCTACCCGCAAGTTACAGTTTGGCCAACCCGCAAGGTACAGTTTGGCCTACCCACAAGTTACAATTTGGCCTACCCACAAGTTATAGTTTGGCCTACCCGCAAGTTAGAGTTTGGCCTACCCGCAAGTTAGAGTTTGGCCTACCCGCAAGTTACAATTTGGCCTACCCGCAAGTTACAGTTTGGCCAACCCGCAAGTTACAGTTTGGCCTACCCGCAAGTTACAGTTTGGCCTACGCACAAGTTACAGTTTGGCCTACCCGCAAGTTAGAGTTTGGCCTACCCGCAAGTTAGAGTTTGGCCTACCCGCAAGATAGAGTTTGGCCTACCTGCAAGTTACAGTTTGGCCTACCCGCAAGTTAGAGTTTGGCCTACCGGCAAGTTAGAGTTTGGCCTACCCGCAAGTTACAGTTTGGCCTACCGGCAAGTTAGAGTTTGGCCTACTCGCAAGTTAGAGTTTGGTCTACCCGCAAGTTACAGTTTGGCCTACCCACAAGTTACAGTTTGGCCTACCCGCAAGTTACAGTTTGGCCTACCCGCAAGTTACAGTTTGGCCTACCCGCAAGTTACAGTTTGGCCTACCCACAAGTTACAATTTGGCCTACCCGCAAGTTACAGTTTGGCCTAGCCGCAAGTTATAGTTTGGCCTACCCACAAGTTACAGTTTGGCCTACCTGCAAGTTACAGTTTGGCCTACCCGCAAGGTAAAGTTTGGCCTACCCGCAAGTTACAGTTTTGCCTACCCGCAAGTTACAGTTTGGCCTACCCACAAGTTAGTGTTTGGCCTTCCCCGCAAGTTAGAGTTTTGCCTACCCACAAGTTACAATTTTGCCTACCCGCAAGTTACAGTTTGGCCTACCCACAAGTTAGTGTTTGGCCTACCCGCAAGTTACAGTTTTGCCTACCCGCAAGTTACAGTTTGGCCTACCCACAAGTTAGTGTTTGGCCTTCCCCGCAAGTTACAGTTTTGCCTACCCACAAGTTACAGTTTTGCCTACCCGCAAGTTACAGTTTGGCCTACCCGCAAGTTACAGTTTGGCCTACCCACAAGTTACAGTTTGGCCTACCCACAAGTTACAGTTTGGCCTACCCGCAAGTTACAGTTTGGCCAACCCGCAAGTTACAGTTTGGCCTACCCACAAGTTACAATTTGGCCTACAGTATATCTAACAAGAGCTAGGGCATAACATTGCCATTTGAGGCAGTGGAGATTGAAGAAGTTGTCTTTCTCTCTGTATATGACCATGGTTGTTAATGCAAATACAAATTGGTCAGAAGGCCTATAGATGCTGGCTTACAGAGATGGGATGTAAGGGAATGTCAGTGAGGCAGAGTGGAAATGATTGCCACCATATCATTTTTATCATGACATTTGCAATCTCCACTCTCCAACAAAAAAGTAATTGCATGTCCCAGATCAAACAGTAGGAACATATTTGGATCGTAGTATGATTCAGCAGATACTGTAATGTTTCCACAATATGGAGTGACTTAACATGCTGGATAGTTATGCGTTTTACTGTTGGCATAGTTCAGCCTACAGTTTGGCCTACCCGCAAGTTAGAGCCTATTTCAAAATGTTTACTCCACTAGCAACAACAAATATAATGTTTATTTGGTTGCTTTAGAAAACGGTCAGACAATAGATCACATCATCGATACAGTGCAGGCCATAAAATACCTTTGGTTTATCATTATCAGTGTAGGACTAGTAACATAGCAAGTGTTTCTGTGTATTGTAATTAAACCAGAAGAAGACAAATGACTGCAAAAGTAAACTATTATGTAAATGTTACTACAATTTGAATGCCCTGATTTATCAGAAGAAGAAACGACGCTGTTTCCATTATTATGAAGCAGTTGGACTGACTGACATCTGATGTGATTGATGTGGATGGTTCATTACCATGGAACCTACACTACCCCTTGATCATTTCAACAGAAAATGTAGATAGTAAGTTAGCCATTATCACGTACCTACGAGCCCAACCTCCTCACCACCTCGGTCTTACAGTACAGTACCAACTACAAAAACTGACATAACTTCTTATTCATATAGGGCAGGGCAGGGATTTGAGGAGCAGAGCGAGGACCAATGGGAGTAGGTTTACCCTCTGTAACAGCTCGGCTGAGGATCACTATGGTTTATTCATGTCCAGGGACTCTCCTAGGGACGGACACAAATCCTATCACCTCTGCCTCAGATCACACCTGACATCACTCAGGGTTGGGACGGCCCTTCCTAGCTTTGTCCTCCTAAATCAAAGATTCGACGCAAGCGTAACGTCTGCAGTTATTGGGTTTGCTTGATTTGTTTCACTACTAAGAACACTGAACCCCCCCTAGCTAACAACTAACACTATGTACTTTGATGAAAATATGTTTCCAATGATTTACTATACTCTTTTGCCCTCAGCACAGCCTCAATCTATCTCTGCATGGGCTCCACAAGACGTTGAAAGTGTTCCACGGGGATGCTGGCCCATGTTGACTCCAACACTTCCCACAGTTATGTCAAGTTGGCTGGATGTCCTTTGGGTGGTGGACCATTCTTGATACACACGGGAAACTGTTGAGTGTGAAAAACCCAGCACCGTTGCAGTTCTTGACACAAACCGGTGCGCCTGGCACCCTGTTCAAAAGCACTTAAATATTTTGTGTTGGCCCACAGCATGATGCTGTCACCACCATGCTTCACCATAGGGATGTGTTCACACTCTGAATGGCACACATACATGTTACATGTTTACTTTGTATCAAGGATTAAAAATCTTTCTTTAACCTGTCTCCTCCCTTTCATCTACACTGATTTGAAGTGGTTTTAACAAGTGACATAAATAAGGATCATAGTTTTCACCTAGTCAGTCTATGTCATAGAAAGAGCAGGTGTTCATAATGTTTTGTACACTCAGTGTAAATTAAATTGGTGTTTTTTCCTGTGTCAATGCACTTCTGAAGCCTTTTAATATTTGGTCAAGTGGCCTTTGTCCCCCTAAACAGCCTGTTAGCTCTGGACCATGTCACCTGAAAGCTTCTCCATGGTTAATTCTGGAAAGGTAATGTTTTCCAGAGGAACCAACATTATCAGCTCTCCATTTGTTTGATGACTTCTGCCCTGTCCTAAACCCTCCCCCCAAAACAGCAGAGTCTCCCTCCCCTCCTCTCCTCTGAGTCACAGGCCCTGGACGGGAAGAGAGGGGTAAGGGAAGTGGAACGAAAACTAATCACCTCGTCCAGAGGAGTTCAAAGCCAGAGGAGGGAAAAGGATTATAATTTTGGTCAGCCAGTGAGAAGTACAGAAGTACTAAACTAAACTTCCTGTGGATGCAGACACACAAACAGAGACACGCAAACAGAGACACGCAAACAGAGCATAACCCTGCCTTTATGTTCATATATAAACTTGGCAGTTTGAGCTCTTAATGCTGATAGGCTGAAAGCTGTGGTATATCAGCCCGTATACCATGATATATGGATATGACAAAACATTTATTTTTAATGCTCTAATTACATTGGTAACCAGTTTATAATAGCAATAAGGCACCTCGGGGTTTGTGGTATATGCTTCGTCCATAAGAACAGCCCTCAATTATCTCCTACCCCTGCACAATTATCTGGTACTGGTACTCCCATATATACAGTACCAGTGAAAGTTTGAACCCACCTACTCATTCAAGGGTTTTATTTTATTTTGACTAATTTCTATATTGTAGAACAATAGTGAAGACATCAAAACTATGAAATAACACATAGAATCATGTAGTAACCAAAAAAGTGTTAAAGAAATCAAAATATATTTGAGTTTTGAGATTTTTCAAAGTTGCCATCCTTTTCCTTGATGACAGCTTTGCACACTCTTGGCATTCTCTCAACCAGCTTCACGAGGTCATCCCCTGGAATGCATGTCAATTATCAGGTGTGTCTTGTTAATAGTTAAATAGTGGAATTTCTTTCCTTCTTAATGCGTTTGAGACAATCAGTTGTGTTGTGACAAGGTAGGGGTGGTATACAGAAGATAGCCCTATTTGTTAAATACCAAGTCCATATTATGGCAAGAACAGCTCATATAAGCAAAGAGAAACGACAGTCCATCATTACTTTAAGACATGAAGGTCAGTCAATCCATCAAGCGCTATGATGAAACTGTCTCTCATGAGGACCGCCACAGGAAAGGAAGAGCCCGAGTTACCTCTGCTGCAGAGGATAAGTTCATTAGAGTTACCAGCCTCAGTAATTGCAGCCCAAATAAATGCTTCATAGAGTTCAAGTAACAGACGCACCTCAACATCAGCTCTTCAGAGGAGAGTGAGTAAATCAGGCCTTCATGTTCCAAGTGCAGCAAAGAAATAACTACTAAAGGACACCAATAAGAAGATACTTGTATGGGCCTAGAAACACCAGCAATTGACATTAGACTGGTGGAAATAGGGCCTTTGGTCTGATGAGTCCAATTTTGAGATTTTTGCTTCCAATCTCCATGTCTTTTTGAGAAACAGAGTAGGTGAACGAACGGATGATCTCTGCATATGTGGTTCCCACCGTGAAGCATGGAGGAGGTGGTGTGATTATGTGGGGGTGCTTTGCTGGTGACACCATCAATGGGCTCCTGAGTGGCACAGCAGTCTAATGCACTGCATCTCAACGCTAGAGGTGTCACTACAGACCCTGGTTTGATTTCAGGCTGTATCACAACTGGCCGTGATTGGGAGTCCCATGGGCGGCGCACAATTGTCCCAGTGTATTAACTGAGTTGCCTAGTTAAATAAAGGATATAAAACATATATATATATTTATATATATGTATTTAGAATTCAAGACACACTTAACCAGCATAACTACCACAGCATTCTGCAGCGATACCTGCAGGGCCTATCTGTGTAAGAAAATTAAAATCATGTCCATTCTAGTATTATAATTCCTTATTCTCTGTTGTAGCCTATCTGTGATGAAAGTCAATTTGACAACATTTAAAGCTCTTTGGGAGGGAACAGCATTTACATGAACCAACAGTGGAGGACAAAACGTCATCTAAGAGAAACGACTGTGTGTCACACACTGATCAACAAACAGAGGTCAACAGAAACTCTCCTGAACTAGGCTCCTAGCTGCCTTAAGGTGTTTTGTTAGGCACTTAAATGTCTAGTAGTCATTGGTGGCTGTACCCTTCGTACTCTGTCATGTGAGGACAGAGGAGTAGCATGTTTAGTGGGGCTATCTGAAAATGTCATCTCTAGGTAATTTGAAAAATGTTCTCATTTGGGAGAGTTGGTGTTGTGACCTTGGCCTCGACAACGCTTAGATCAAAACCCAGATAATATGTTGATAGTCCTTAGGGGAATTTATTTGTAGATTGAACATTCAGATAAACAGATGAAATGTTCTGTTTTTTTATTAAGGGAGACCATAAAACCACTATATGAAAGACATGATTCCTGGACTTGCATAATGATGGCAGATTCTGTATAGCCCTATATCCTTATGCCAAGATCCTCCAGGCTTGTTTTTGTTTACAATGTTTTCTACTTTCAAGCTTTCCAAACCTAATAAAACATCAATGGTAGCAGTTTAAGACCAATATGTCTAAAAGTATAGACCTTTTTTTTGATTTATTCAACTTGGGTTTTTTGTGTGTGATGAAAACAAGTGTCTCCATAGACTCACTCCTCTTCTGTCAGACCCAGCCAGCTAATGATGCCTTGAACCGTAAATGGTAGCTGGGCCGTCAGAAACAGCAGGCAATGCCAATTATAATCCACCCTGCTGGGGCGGGGGTAACTTCAAGATGCCATTGTACACGCTGGTTAGCTACACACACAGACTGCCCACCACCCAAACCCAAAGCAGATCTCAGAGTTTAATCAGACTCTTAAACTTCCTCTTTAAAACTTCTTCCTGAGAACTGCAAGGTAAAGTGGGGCCAAGTTGTAAGTCATTTGCAGCAGGGCTAGGCTAGACTTCCTCTCGCTATTTGGGAATCTGGAAGGTCTGGAACCCTCCGTGCACTTTGCACAAGCATCACGTTAGCAGTTTTCAAGTACATTAGTATCATTGTCCTTCACTAACATATCAGTGTGTGAGTACACCAACCTGTCTAAGAGAAATAGAATAGAAACCTGCGACTGCAACAGCTACCATCGGCCAAACAACAGTAACGTTTCAGACCTAGAGTATGTTAATGCGAACATGATTTTAGTAAATCACATTCTGTAAGAGGGGCATGCCTTTTCTTTGGTCAACTTTGTCCTGAGACTGCACCCATTTCATTCCAATGGAGAATTCCCACAACTTAGAACAACAGAAGGGAGCCCGATTAAGAGATTATGAGTGACACACACAACAGAGACACATCAAGTTTGTGACTTCAGTCGAGGTCAGCCGGAGACCACGTCTGCCATGGTTGGACCAGAGCTTGGTCTGAAGGGGAAACGTTAGGGAAGAAGGATGTTTTCAGAGCAATAAAGCCTGACATGAAACTTCTTCTTGGAGCATTTCCCAACAATAAAGCTCATACACATCCCCAGTTCACAAGATTATACTTTATGTATGTACTGTATGTATGTAGTCATTTTACTTGCCTCACCTCTTTCCTCTCACTCTCCACACACACACACACACACACACACACACACACACACACACACACACACACACACTAACGATCCAGGATCCATGTGTTATTTTCTGAAATGAAATGTAGGTCAGAAATAGAGAGTGTTTGCGCTTGATGTCACCCCTGTGTGTTAGCTCGTCAGACAAAGCAGGGGAACAGCACCTGCATAAATATGCCATCTCTTTAATCTCACTTATAGGCAAGGAGGCAGAGAGCACATCTCTTACACAGAGACATGAGAAGAGCTCACAGAGGGAAGAGAGGAGATGCGTGAAAGCTTGGGAGCTATAGCAAAGTTTTTTGTGGTGCTTGGGAATCGTGACAAAAGCAGGTGTTTTTTATAGCATATTATTATTCAGTGAAAAACAGTCACACCCCAATAACAGAAGGACAACAACATTTTCCACATGTTCACACTAGCATGGATTTAAAGCATCTCTTCTCTCCAGCGCTGCTTCCTCCCTCGTCTCCTCAAAATAATGATATTTGTGTCATTTTGGCAAAGCCAAGCCCTAGTATTCTCCATGACATGTTCTACTCTCTCCCCTACAGGGCACAAACAACCATGGCAACAAGCAGTGTCAAAAGGGGAATGGATGGCTTTATCAGTGACTCGACAGCACACGGCTCATCCCATTGGCTAGCTACTCCCCACGAAGTGTGCTGGGGCTCGTGAACGTAAGCGTTCTACAAACCTTCATAGGGATTCATCCAAATGTGCAGGGACATATCGTGTCCAAAGGGGATTCCCACTGCTTTCAGCTTATCACCTCAACAGGATAACGTGCGTTGAGCTGAGCTGAGCAGTCCCCAAATCGCTGCTTATAACTCATTGACCTACTGTCCTTTGATGGCCCAGTGACCTCATGCCCTCCCCATGTGCATGTGAGTTTACTTAACATCCATTAGCAATGTGTGTGCACTTTTTATAACCTCCCACACTTGGCTTACTCCTTTGAACTCCAAAACATTCAGAAAGCCAATTTGATACATTCTCTGTGATGCCTGGATGTAAAGCTATGCGATCTGTCCTTTCATTTCCCTGTTTTAAAGACACACAATGTGGCTTGGCAGAGAGACTAGCATCCTGGAGCAGTGAGCACCACGGCCCTTTGATCACAGAGAGAATGAGAGGGGAGCCCCCATGCTCCAATTGGACTCGCTGCAATCAGAAAGACAGGAGGATGAGGCAATCCTGGAGAATGAGGAGAAAAAACATCAGGAACAAAAAGCAGGAGAGAGAGTTGAAAAAAGGAAGAGAGAGCTGGAGAGAGCGATAGAGAGAGTGAGACACATAGATGGAAAGAGAGAGAGAGAGAGGGAGATGGAGAGCGAGAGATAGAGCGATGTAGAAAGGGAGAGAGGGAGAGAGCAAGAGATATAGTGGCTTGCGAAAGTATTCACCCCCCTGGCATTTTTCCTATTTTGTTGCCTTACAACCTGGAATTAAAATATATATATTTTTAAGGGGTTTGTATCATTTGATTTACACAACATGCCTACCACTTTGAAGATGCAATTTTTATTTATTTATTGTGCAACAGAAAACATATAAGACAAAAAAAACTTGAGCATGTATAACTATTCACCACCCCAAAATCAATACTTTGTAGAGCCACCTTTTGCAGCAATTACAGCTGCAAGTCTATTGGGGTAGGTCTCTATAAGCTTGGCACATCTAACGTTCCCAAAGCATGATGCTGCCACCACCATGCTTCACTGGGTGGATGGTGTTTTCAGGGTGATGAGAGGTGTTGGGTTTGCGCCAGACATAGCGTTTTCCTTGATGGCCAAAAAGCTCAATTTTCGTCTCATCTGACCAGAGTACCTTCTTCCATATGTTTGGGGAGTCTCCCACATGCCTGTTGTCGAACACCAAACATGTTTGCTTATTTTTTCCTTTAAGCAATGGCTTTTTTTCTGGTCACTCTTCCGTAAAGCCCAGCTCTGTGGCGTGTACGGCTTGAAATTACCGTATGGACAGATACTCCAATCTCCGCTGTGGAGCTTTGCAGGTCCTTCAGGGTTATCTTTGGTCTCTTTGTTGCCTCTCTGATTAATGTCCTCCTTGCCTGGTCTGTGAGTTTTGGTGGGTGGCCCTCTCTTGGCAGGTTTGTGGTGGTGCCATATTCTTTCCATTTTTTAATAATGGTGCTCCATGGGATGTTCAAAGTTTCTGATATTTTTTTATAACCCAACCCTGATCTGTACTTCTCCAAAACTTTGTCCCTGACCTGTTTGGAGAGCTCCTTGGTCTTCAAGGTGCCGCTTGCTTGGTGGTGCCACTTGTTTAGTGGTGTTGCAGACTCTGGGACCTTTCAGAACAGGTGTATATATACTGAGATCATGTGACAGATCATGTGACTCTTAGATTGAACACAGGTGGACCTCATTTAACTAATTATGTGACTTCTGAAGATAATTGGTTGCACCAGATCTTATTTAGGGGCTTCATAGCAAAGGTGGTGAATACATATGCATGCACCGCTTTTCAGTTTTTGGTTTTTTTAATTAACAAGTTATTTTTAAAATTTCAGTTCCCCAATTTGGACTACTTTGTGTATGTCCATTACATTAAATACAAATCCATTTACATTACAGGTTGTAATGCAACAAAATATGGAATATTTTTGCAAGGCACTCCCATGTAGAATGGGAGAGAGATAGAGAGAGATAGAGAGAAAGAGGGAGAGATGGATAGCGAGAGTTGATGGGGAGTGAGAGAGAGTGAGAGCAAGCTAGAGAGAGAGAGAGAGAGATGGAGAGCGAGAGAGGGAGAGATGGAGTGCGAGAGAGGGAGAGATGGAGAATGGTAGAGAGAGAGATGGAGAATGTGAGAGAGAGAGCGAGAGAGATTGAGAGTGAAAGATAGAGAATAGGAGAAAGAGGAAGAGAGCTAGCGAGAGAGAGAGCGAGATGGAAAATGAGAGAGAGATAGATGGAGAATGGGGGAGAGAGAGAGAGAAAGAGAGAGAGACAGAGAGATGGAGAATGGGGGAGAGAGAGAGAGAGAAAGAGAGAGAGACAGAGAGATGGAGAATGTTAGAGAGAAACAGAGAAATACAGCATAATAACAATGCAACTAGTCTCCAGCAATAAACTCTGAGGACTCTCCTCTGTCGCTGTGGGTGTAGAGCATAGGGTGTGGTCTGGAGGGTGGGGACTCTCCTCTGTCACTGTGGGTGTGGTCTGGAGGGTGGGGACTCTCCTCTGTCGCTGTGGGTGTGGTCTGGAGGGTGGGGACTCTCCTCTGTCGCTGTGGGTGTAGTGCATAGGGTGTGGTCTGGAGGGTGGGGACTCTCCTCTGTCGCTGTGGGTGTAGAGCATAGGGTGTGGTCTGGAGGGTGGGGACTCTCCTCTGTCACTGTGGGTGTGGTCTGGAGGGTGGGGACTCTCCTCTGTCGCTGTGGGTGTAGAGCATAGGGTGTGGTCTGGAGGGTGGGGACTCTCCTCTGTCGCTGTGGGTGTAGAGCATAGGGTGTGGTCTGGAGGGTGGGGACTCTCCTCTGTCGCTGTGGGTGTAGAGCATAGGGTGTGGTCTGAAGGGTGGGGACTCTTCTCTGTCACTGTGGGTGTGGTCTGGAGGGTGGGGACTCTCCTCTGTCGCTGTGGGTGTAGTGCATAGGGTGTGGTCTGGAGGGTGGGGACTCTCCTGTTCCATTTTGGGTGTGGTCTGGAGGGTGGGGACTCTCCTGTTCCATTTTGGGTGTGGTCTGGAGGGTGGGGACTCTCCTCTGTCACTGTGGGTGTAGTGCATAGGGTGTGGTCTGGAGGGTGGGGACTCTCCTCTGTCACTGTGGGTGTAGTGCATAGGGTGTGGTCTGGAGGGTGGGGACTCTCCTCTGTCGCTGTGGGTGTAGAGTAGAGGACCTGATTCAGCAGAAAGGACCTGATTCTGTCTCAGCCACCACAGACACATCTCTACATCTCTACACTTCAGGATGTAGTCATGACCCCCAATGAGGAGAATCAGGGGGAGGGAGTGTGAGCTGGAACCAGAGGGGCTCATACGGTTTTGAAGTAGTCCTGTTTGGCACACCGTGCAGTCATACAAACAGACTCATCAGAAAAGCAGTCCAAGCAGGGATCAAAGAACCCACAAAAATCTGATCGGGAATAAAAAACTGAGTGATAACAAAGTTGTGAATCGTGCCATAGAAACATTTTGAATCATTCATGGAAAATTGTTGTAGGATGTTTTATTGTTCATGGTTCTAAGGCAGTGACACTGCAGTGGAAATGTAATTTCCCCTAGTATTTATTTGCTATTGATTCCTGATGCGCTGCTAGATACAAGCATTAACACCACCACCCATTACTGCAGGTCTCTATTTCTCATAGGAGCTATTAGATAACTGAGCCAGAAGGGGACCATGGGACTCCCATAATACATCTGATCCGGAAATGGACCCACATAACTCAGGAGTATATCACTCAATTGGGAGAAGGCGGCAGTCATAGGTAGCCCAGCAGGGGTATACAGATTCTTAGCAAGGGGTCTCGTTAAACACTGACCCAGAATCAGACTGTGATTGAAGCTGTGTGTGGAGGCCTTGATGTACGTTGATATGGACAGGACCTGGCTCCTACCCGACTGCAGTGTCTGCTTCAGAGATCAAAAGCTCTGTAGAAATAGCTGAGGCCAGTGTGCCCAGATTCAAAGCACACCTTGCGTCTTGGCACATGGTTTCATAGGGTTCCTAGTTTCACCAGGTTTCGCGGTTTTATGAGTCAGCATTAAACCTTTGATTCACCAGGGTTCCTAGATTTTATGAGTCAGCATTAAATCTTTGATTCACCAGGGTTCCTAGATTTTATGAGTCAGAACTAAACCTTTGATTCCCCATGGTTCCTAGATTTTATGAGTCATTAACCAAAGGACAGATTTCTACCGGTCTAATGTCCATTGCTCGTGTTTCTTGGCCCAAGCAAGTCTCTTCTCCTTATTGGTGTCCTAGTCGTGGTTTCTGTGCAGCAATCGGACCATGAAGGCCTAATTCACACAGTCTCCTCTGAACAGTTGATGTTGAGATGTGTCTGTTACTTGAACTCTGTGAAGCATTTATTTGGGCTGCAATTTCTGAAGCTGGTAACTCTAATGAACTAATCCTCTGCAGCAGAGTTACAGTAAATCTGGGTCTTGCTTTCCTGTGGCGGTCCTCATGAAATTTTCCATATTGACTGACCTTCTGTCATGCCCTGACCTTAGAGAGACATTTTATATCTCTATTTGGTTAGGTCAGGGTGTGATTTGGGTGGGCATTCTATGTTTTCTATTTCTTTGTTTTTGGCCCAATCAGAGGCTATCGTTGTCTCTGATTGGGAATCATACTTAGGCAGCCTTTTCCTACCTAATGTTGTGGGTAATTATTTATTTTCTGTGTGTGTTTGTGTGTGCCACGGTTGCGTCACGTTTGGTTTCTGTTTATCTGGGGTTTTTTTGGTGAAAGTTTCGCTTTATTAAAAGATGTGGAATTACATGCACGCTGCGCCTTGGCTCATCTATGACATGGAGTGTGAAGACAGGGATCGTGACACCTTCATGTCTTAAAGTGATGATGGATTGTCGTTTCTCTTTGCTTATTTGAGCTGTTTTTGCCATAATATAGACTTGGTCTTTTACTAATAGGTCTATCTTCTGTATACTACCCCTACCTTGTCACAACACAATTGATTGTCTCAAACGCATTAAGAAGGAAATAAATTCCACAAATTAACTTAACAAGGCACATCTGTTAATTGAAATCCATTCCAGGTGACTACCTCATGAAGCTGGTTGAGAGAATGCCAAGGGTGTGCAAAGCTCTCATCAAGGAAAAGGGTGGCTACTTTAAAGAATCTCAAATATAAAATATATTTAGATTTGTTTAACACTTTTTTGGTTAACACGTTTCTATATGTGTTATTTCATAGTTTTGATATCTTCACTATTATTCTACAATGTAGAAATTAGTTTAAAAAATAAAGAGAAACCCATGAATGAGTAGGTGTGTCCAAACTTTTGACTGGTACTGTATAATGAATATGTGGACTGTATCTCCATCTCTTGGAATCATGTACAGTATGTGTGGACTGTATCACTCAAGATCCTTTCAACTAACCCAATTTCTTTGATAGATAAATGGCTTGTCTTTTTATGGCAGGACTGAAGACAGAACTGAGAAAATTATAAGCCCTTTACGTAGCTGTGAGCTCTGTGCTCTGTTATGAAATGACTCCAATAATATCATGTGATGTAATACTGTCTCTCCTCATAGGCAGGTCATTGGAGTCTATTTGATCCTGTACTGAAGGTGTTTAAACCAACTAGCTAATAACCAAAAACACCCTCCATCCTCAATGGGAAAACACATTTGTTCCTGACCATATCATGAGCTGTGAAAACAGATGGAAAACAGCTCTCTCTCTCACAGTCTATTTTCCGGCCTCCAAAGTCACGTTTAGGACATTCCGCAGAGTATGGAAAGGACATGAGGGGGGTAGTAAAACCACAGCGTATGGACAGGACAGGACAGAAGGGGGGTAGTCAAATGGAAGGAGAGCTCCGTGTCTGCCTTTGGGGTAACTGTGGCTCCCAGGAGAGCATTTCCTGTTTGATGGGCCGAAAAAGTGCCAGAAGCTATAGAACCACACTGAGCCACGCTTAACACTAAACTGGCCTTCTATCAAGGTCACCTTGTTGGTGGTGCAGGCATCTGTGAGCTCCATATATTGCAATCAAAATAGTAGTAGTAGGTTAAACGTATTCACATGTGAGGAAAGAATGTGGTCATTTTTCCTGTTCTGATCAGTGGTGTGCATCCTCAAGTCCTCAATGTAGCCAATGCCTTCAGGTTTGGAGACAGGTCATCTGTTTCCATAATGCTTGGTGTTCTGTATTACAATCTAACAACAGACGACCCCTAACCAGACTCCTCTCTTGTTGGCCATCTCTGTTAAGTGTGCAGCACCCATCACTGTTGGCTCAATAACCCACATTTTTTCATTTAACATTGTTATCAGGAAATATTCCAAAAGTATGAAAATCAGCTCTTGTGCTGCCACTTCATACGGACGGGGATAGTAGAGATCTTAATCATTATCGACCCCATTTCAAGGTTTTCTTGCCTAGCTAAGATTCTTGAATCCTTTGTAAATGTACAACTTTGCTCTTTTTATCTGAGAATTGTTTTTTGAATGTAAACCAGTCAGGGTTTAGGCCTGGGCAGAGCACTATTACAGCAACTACTTTAGTTGTTAATGATCTTGTTAATGCTGTAGACACTAAAATAAACATGTGCTGCTTTGTTTGTGGACCTGTCCAAAGCTTTTGATACTGTTTATCAGGCTATTTTATTGAATACGTTTTTCTCGATAGGCCTGAGCTCTGACGCCTGTACATAGTTTCATGATTATCTTAGTGACAGAACTCAGGACATCGTGATGGATGGGGTTCAGTCTGAAGTACATAAAGGTGTACCACAGGGGTTGATTTTGGGACCTATTCTCTTCACTAATTATATATAAAAAGAATACAAAATATGCGATGAAAGTATTATGTATGCTATTTCCCCGAGTGTTGATCTGGCTGTGTCAAAACTATAATGCAGGAATCCCTTGCTGATTTAAAACAAAATACATGAGAATGTTTCAGATTAACTACATGTTCAGTCATTAGATGGTTCTCCAACCGAACGTGTTCCTGCATATAAATACTTAGGCATTTGGATTGATATGGTTTTGATGTTTAAAAAACATATAGATGAGCTGGTTAAGAAGCTAAGATTTAGAGTTGGCTTTTTCTACAGAAACAGATTGTGTCCTTCTCTAAGCAGTAGGATGCAGATTATTCAGTAAATTTTTCATCTGTTGTTGATTTTGGTGATATTATTTATCAAAGTGCAGCTGGTACTCCTCTTAAACCTTTGGATGCCATCTACCATAGTAGCCTTCGTTTAGTTTTGTTACAGGTGACAGTTTTAATAAATCATCACCGCATCCTTTATCAAAATGTTGTCTGGACTTCACTAAAGACTCTCAGATCTCTACATGAGTCTACATGACTTCCTTTTAGTTTACAAGGCCCTACTTCATAAACCTCCATCTTCTCCAACTTTGCTATTGAAGTATAGACACCGGAGATGCCTAACCCGTTCACAGGATTGGTTAACTGTGAAGGTTTCCTACAGTCTCCACCGAGTTAGGTAAATTTCCTTTTAGTTTTAATGCAATGTATTGCTTAATCTTGATGTTCTGGTGCCGTTCAGGCAATTTAAAGTATTGATTAGGGACTTATTGGTGGAGGAATGTAACTGTGTTTCAGGATGATTTGTGCTGTTTTATCTTTGCTTCCCATGACTGTGTTTAACTCGCTACTATATATAGCCTGTCTTTTTACTGTTGTTTTATTTCTTTACTTACCTATTGTTCACCTAACACCTTTTTTGCACTATTGGGTAGAGCCTGTAAGTAAGCATTTCACTGTAAGGTCTACACCTGTTGTATTCGGCGCACGTGACAAATAAACTTTGATTTGATTTGATTTTGTATTTTAATGTGTATACACTGCCTAGAAGGCCAGCATACTGGAGCCGCCTCTTCACTATTGAAGTTGAGACTGGTGTTTTGCGTGTACTATTTAGTAAAGCTGCCAGTTGAGGACTTGTGAGGCTCAGTTGTGCACCGGGGCTTCCCACTCCTCTTTCTATCCTGGTTAGAGCCAGTTTGCGCTGTTCTGTAAAGGGAGCAGTACACAGTGTTGTACGAAATCTTCAGTTTCTTGGCAATTTCTCACATGGAATTGCCTTCATTTCTCAGAACAAGAATAGACTGACAAGTTTCTGAAGAAAGTTATTTGTTTCTGGACATTTTGAGCCTGCAATCGAACCCACATATGCTTGCTTTTTTTTCTTTAATCAGCACAACAGTTTTCAGCTATGCTAACATAATTGCAAAAGGGTTTTCTAATGATCGATTAGACTATTAAAATTATAAACTTTGATTAGCTAACACAACGTGCCATTGGAACACAGGAGTGATGGTTGCTGATAATGGGCCTCTGTACGTCTATGGAGGTATTCCATTGAAAATCTGCCATTTCCAGTTACAATAGTCATCAATTTGATCAATTTGATGTTATTTTAATGGACAACAAATGTGCTATTCTTTCAAAAACAAGGACATTTCTAAGTGGCCCCAAACTGTTGAATGGTAGTGTATATACATACAGTGTACACTGAGTGTACAAAACATTAGGGACACCTTGCTAATATTGAGTTGCACCCCCTCAAAACAGCCTCAGTTCATTGGGGCATAGACTCTACAAGGTGTCAAAAGTGTTCCACAGGGATGCTAGCCCATGTTGACTCCATTGCTTCCCACATTTGTGTCAAGCTGGCTGGATGTCCTTTGGGTGGTGGACCATTCTCGATGCACACTGGAAACAGTTGAGCATGAAAAGCCCAGCAGTGTTGCAGTTCTTGACACAAACCAGTGTGCCTGGCACCTACTACCATACCCTTTTCACAGGCACTTACATATTTTGTTTTGCCCATTCACACTCTGAATGGCACACATACACAATCCATGTCTCAATTTTTCTCAGGGCTTAAAAATCCTTATTTAACCTGTATCCTCCCCTTCATATATACTGATTGAAGTAGATTTAACAAGTCAATAAGGGATCATAGCTTTCACCTGGTCAGGAAATGTCACGGAAAGAGCAGGTGTTCTTAATGTTTTGTACTCTCAGATAGATATATAGATAGATAAATAATATAGTTTGGGTATAATGTGTATATTTATGTTGTACACATTTGTAAAACGAACCTAGGTCTCAATAAGCAAGATGGCGCTCGAGGGTAGGGCTGCCGTCTTATCGGCTCTGAATCAACCATGCCATTTTGTTTGTCTTTTCACGTTGTTCGTAACTTGTTTGAACATAATGTTGCTGCTCCCGTCTCTTATGACCAAAAAGCGTTTCTGGACATCAGAACTGGGATTACTCATCTCAAATTGGACGAGGAGCTCTTCTTCAACGAGTCGGACACGAGGGATATACTACGGACGCCTGACCAGTGCCAGATCCCTGTGATTCGCTGGAAAAGGAAACGTAGATTTTGCGGAAAGAGATTGTCACGGGATACTAGGAGTGGTGGGTTGGAATCAGGCGCAGAGAGCTGGGTTCAGTATATCGTGATTTATTCTCTGGCCAAAAAAACGGTCATGCCAACATACAGGGCGCATAGAACAGACCAGCCCAAACACAGGACCAAACAGTCCGGAAAATACACACATGAAAACCACATCCAACAGAGTAACAAAAAAACAATCCCACACAAAACAAGGGCGGGACAACCTACTACATATAGGGAAGCTAATTAAACTAAAATACACACAGTTGAAACTAATAAGACAAAACCAACAGACAAACAAAAAAGGGATCGGTAGCGGCTTGTAGGACGGTGACGACGACCGCCGAGCACCGCCCGAACAGGCAGGGGAGCCAACTTCGGTGGAAGAGCTAGGGATGCCTTGTGAGGATCAGGCAACGAGTGGCTAATCTGCCCTTGCCTTCCGTTCTACTAGCTAACATTCAATCACTGGAAAATAAATGGGACCAACCTGAAGCACGTATATCTTACCAATGGGACATTAAAAACTGTAATATCTTATGTCTCACCGAGTCGTGGCTGAACGCAACATTAAGGACATACAGCTGGCAGATTATACAATATATCAGCAGGGGCGGGGGCCTATGCATTTATGTAAACAACAGCTGGTGCACGATATCTAAGGAAGTCTCAAGGTTTTGCCTACCTGAGGTAGAGTATCTCATGATAAGCTGTACCTCATTTCTATCAGCAAATTAAATATGCAACCAGAGGGAAAAGAAATATAGACCACCTTTACTCCACACACAGAGACACATACAAAGCTCTCCCTTGCCCTCCATTTGGCAAATCTGACCATAACTCTATCCTCCTGATTACAAGCAAAAATTAAAGCAGGAAGCACCAGTGACTCGGTCTATAATAAAGTGGTCAGATGAAGCAGATTCTAAACTACAGGACTGTTTTGCTAGCACCGACTGGAATATGTTCCGGGATTCTCCCGGTGGCATTGAGGAGTACACCACATCAGTTACTGGCTTTATCAATAAGTGCATTGAGGAAGTCATCCCCACAATGACTGTACATACACACCCCAACCAGAAGCCATGGATTACAGGCAACATTCACACTGAGCTAAAGGGTAGAGATGCCACTTTCAAGGAGCAGGACTAACCCAGAAGTTTATAATAAATCTCACTATGCCCTCCGACGAGAATGCTATTCATTGATTACAACTCAGCGTTCATACTTGCCTCAAAGCTCATCACTAAGCTAAGGACATCAGGACTAAACACCTCCCTCTGCAACTGGATCCTGGACTTCCTGACGGGCTGACTCCAGGTGGTAAGGGTAGGTAAACAACACATCCGCCACACTGATCCTCAACACGGGGGCCCCTCAGGGGTGTGTGCTCAGTCCCCTCATGTATTCCCTGTTCACTCATGATTGCAGGGCCAGGCACAACTCCAAAACCTTCACTAAGCTTGCAGATTACACAACAGTGGTAGGTCTGATCACCGACAACGATGAGACAGCCTATAGGAAGGAGGTCAGAGACCTGACCGTGTGGCGCAAGGACAAAAATCTCTCCCTCAATGTGATCAAGACAAATGAGATGATTGTGGACTACAGGAAAAGGAGGACAGAGCACGCCCCCATTCCCATCGACTGGTTTGTAGTGGAGCAGGTTGAGAGCTGCAAGTTCCTTGGCATCTACATCACCTACATCACCATCAACTAACATGGTCCAAGCACACCAAGACAGTTGTGAAGAGGGCACCACAAGATTATTCCCCCTCAGGAGACTGAAGAGATTTGGCATGGGTCCTCAGATCCTCAATAGGTTTTACAGCTGCACCATCGAGAGCATCCTGACGGGTTGCATCACCGCCTGGTATGGCAACTGCTCGGCCTATGACCGCAAGGCACTACAGAGGGTAGTGCGTACGGCCCAGTACATCACCAGGGCCAAGCTTTCTGCAACCCAGGACCTCTATACCAGGCGGTGTCAGAGGAAGGCCCTAAAAATTGTCAAAGACTCCAGCCATCCTAGTCATAGACTGTTCTCTGTGCTTCCGCATGGCAATCGGTACCGGAGCGCCAAGTCTAGGTCCAAGAAGCTTCTAAACAGCTTCTACCCCCAAGCCATAAGACTCCCGATTGTCTCCATGTCAGGACAGCTCAGCCCTACACAACACGCCTCATTGAACTCCATGTTAATCCCACCTGCTCCCTGCCAGGCTGCTGCATGACCAATGGTGGAGTCATAAACCCCCACCATCACGCTCCCCTTTCCTGCTACCCACCGAATGTTAAACATCCCACGCACAGGAAAGGCAGAGTCATCAGATTAAATTTAACATAAAACAGACATACAGTACTGTTATGCACAAGGTTAACCCTGACACAACCTTGAGATCTGACAAGGTTTTTGAAATTGCTGACAAATCCCAGGGAAAAACACTCTCTCAGCCATGTCTCATTAAACTGGAAAACTCATCCGTGAACAACACTGCCAACCTAAAAAATGCACTGTGAGGATTTATGGCCTAACGCACATCTGGAATCAACACTGCAATGAATTCTAACACCAGCCTACCTTTATCAGTTATTATTACTCATTGTGTATTTATTCCTCGTGTTATTATTGTTCTATGATTTATATTTTTCCTCTCTCTGCACTGTTGGGAAGTAAACATGTCACTGTTATTCTACACCTGTTATTTACGAAGCAAAACATTTGATTTGATTTGACAGACCTACCCACATATGTTATACTGCAACACGGTACACATGACTGACTGTGCCCAACCCACAGTGCAGGCTGGTGATAACAAGCATCTCAGCGGGGCTGTCTTCAGCACAGTGCCCTGTTAATAATGGATCATCTGCTGCATTGTTTTTTTCTACAGCCAGTCAGTAGCTCTCTTTCTTGCCCTCGTGACTTCACAGCTCTGGTGAGAGAGACTCATTGTGTTGCTGTTCACGTCTACTCAGTTGTCTGCCTTACGGAGCCTCTGGGAATGGAGAAACTTCAGTCTGCCGTTAAATGAACACTCCACAAAGACAGTTTGAGAGCTTGGGACTATAAGCTTCTATCTGCAAAAAGATGATTCTGAGATAATTGGCTTTAAAGTCAGCCATTTTTATATTGTATTCATTTGAATTTAACAACATAACTTGGGGGTAATTAGAGTATTATATAGGTAGAGAACATTGAATAGAACAACGCTATGCAGATAGAACCTTATAGTCCCGAGCTCTCGTTTTATCATGGCCTCTTATCTGTGGCACAGGCCAATAGCGAAACCCACTGATTGATATAGTATATTCTACCAGTTGTAACAAATTGATAAAGCAGTGTTTCATTCTGCAATGACTGGTTGATGACTACTGATACTACAGTTGATCAAAAAACAACTAGTTGACAAGCTAGCATAACATCTCACCATTGATGAATTCGGTAACCTCGGAGACCTTACCATACTCATGCAATCACTACTACAGCCCTCATTCATGAAGTGAAGATGTTTGCTGTCTGCGTCAAAACACAGCTAATTTAAGACAATGGGGAGTGTCTACGACAACCATCCATTCATAATTAACTTCAGTCTCTCTCGCATAGCAACTAGTGACTCTACTGGCATTGTTAACTGTGATTGGCTAAATGCTAAAGCTTTACAGACCATGGTGTAGTACAGATTCCCTAATCTAGTTAGAGGTTACAGACATGGAATTGAGTCGTGGCATCTTTACTGGTGTTGCTGTTGCCCAAGGTGAAAGTTGAGAAGGCTATTTGTTAATTACATCCAAAATGGCCTTTCTACACAAGTAGCTGACACATAAGCCAAACAAGGGAACTATAATCATTATAATTAAACAAGGGAACTATAATCATTATAATTAAACAAGGGAACTATAACCAAATCCCTCCCTGCCCTAAGCTTGTGTTGTTTTGTGAAACTGAGTGGGGAGTCGATGAGGGGATTGTCACTGGTGTTTAGTAACATAGAAAGACGGAGACCTTGGGCCATCTGAAGAATGGTTGACCTTCAAAACTACAGCTTCAATCCTGCTGACTTTAGGTCACATGCATTAGTAGAGACATCGTATGGCACTCTAATTAAGCAATAAGGGCAGAGGGGGTGTGGTATATGGCCAATATACCATGGCTAAGGGCTGGTCTTAGCACGACGTAACGCAGAGTGCCTACACACTGCCCTTAGCCGTGGTATATTGGCCACATATCACAAACCCCCGAGGTTCCTTATTGCTATTATAAACTTTTTACCAACGTAAATTAGACCAGTAAAAATAACTGTTTAGTCGTTCCCGTGGTAATATGGTCTGATATACCACAGCTGTCTGCTGATCAGCATTCAGGGCTCAAACAACACAGTTCATTATAAACTCGGTGGTTTGAGCCCTGAATGCTGATTGGCTGACAGCCGTTGTATGACAAAGCATTTATTTTTACTGCTCTAATTATGTTGGTAACCATCTTATAATAGCAATAAGTCACCTCAGGGTTTGTGGTATATGTCCAATATGTCACAGCCAAAGGCTGTATAAAGGCAATCCATGTTGTGTCGTACATAAGAACAGCCATTAGCCATGGGATATTGGCCATATACCACACCCCCCGGGCCTTATTAAGTAACAAAAGACATGGCAATATTCAATCCCTAAACAGCCTGTACTTCCATTGGATTTAACAAAGCTCAAGAATAACTACACAGTATCTGATAATACAAGCTCATGGGAAATCACATTGCAAATCTGGGATCCTACAGCTGCAGATGGAAGCTGGCGAGGAGACTATAACCTTGTCTGGAATGTTTCCCTCAGACTTTATATATGAGGCAGAGCCTTAATGTAGACGCCTCTTAAATCTCCCAACAACAGTGAAGAAGAAATGTTGAGGTGTAGAGGAACACAAGGTTTTCACATCAACAAATCACCTCATGCCCATAATGCTGTTCTACAAACAATACCGTACTTCTAAGCACATATTAAGTAGAGTTCAGAGAAATAAAGCAAACAGGAAACCACACATTGGTTTCCAGACGGAGGCAGACGGAGCGGCCTATTGGTCAGACATAGATGGCGAGCACACCATCTACCGCTTCCGAGCATATTACTCGCCAATGTCCAAAATTAGGTCACGAGTTGCCTTCCAGAGAGACATCAGAGATTGTAACATTCACGGAAACATTGCTCAGAGTCGTACCGCCACCTGGTTTCTTCATGCTTACCGCTGACAGAAACAAGCATCGTTCTGGTAAGAAGAAGGGTGGGGGTATAAGCTTTATGATTAACGAGTCGTGCTGTGATCATAACAACATACAGGAACTCAAGTCCTTTTGTTCACCTGACCTAGAATTCCTTACAATCAAATGCCAACTGCATTATATTCCTAGAGAATTCTCTTCGATTATAGTCCCAGCTGTGTATATCCCCCCCAAGCAGATACTGCGACAGCCCTGAAAGAACTACACTGGACTCTATGTAAACTGGAAACCATACATCCGGAGGCTGCATTTATTGTAGCTGGGGATTTTAACAAAACAAATCTGAGAACAATTCTTCCTAAATTCTATCAGCATATCGAATTTACGACACGATTTGGTAGCACTCTGGACCACTGCTACTCTAAATTACGCGATGCATACAAAGCCCTCCCCCATCCTCCATTCAGCAAATCTGGTCATGACTCCATTTTTATTGCTCTCCTGCTATAGACAAAAACTAAAACAGGAAACACCTGTGCTCAGGTCCAGCCAACACTGGCCTGACCAATCGGATTCCTCGCTTTAAGATTGCTTCAAAATAAGTGGACTGGGATATGTTCCGCATAGCCTCAGACAATAATATTGATGTATACGCTGACTCTGTGAGCGAGTTTATTTGCAAGTGCATTGGAGATGTGGTACCCACTGTGACAATTAAAAAGTTTCCTAACCAGAAACCGTGGATTGATGGTAGCATTCGCGCTAAACTGAAAGCGCAAACCACCGCTTTTAATCATGGCAAGGCGACTGGAAACATGACCGAATACAAACAGTGCAGCTATTCCCTCCGCAAGGCAATCAAACAAACAAAGCGTCAGTATAGAGTTAAAGTAGAGTCGCAATTCAACGGCTCAAACACGGGACATATGTGGCAGGGTCTTCAGTCAATCACAGATGACAAAAATATGAACAGCCCTGTAGTGGACACCAACATCTTGCTCACAGATAAAATAAACAACTTCTTTGCTAGCTTTGAGGACAATACTGTCACGTCCTGACCTTAGTTCCTTTTTTATGTCTCTGTTTTAGTTTGGTCAGGGCGTGAGTTGGGGTGGGCATTCTCAATCGTTGTCTCTGATTGAGAACCATACTTAGGTAGCCTGTTCCCACCTGTGTTTGTGGGTAGTTGTTTTCTGTCTTTGTGTGTCTGCACCAGACAGAACTGTTTCGTTTGTTTCCGCTTTGTTGTTTTTTTGTTCTAGTGTTCAGTTCCTTTATTAAATTTACCACGAACACGTATCACGCTGCACCTAGGTCCTCTTCACCATCTTCCATCCAACGACATCCGTTACAAATACAGTGCCACTAATAGAGCCCGCTACCAAAGCCTGTTAGCTCTCCTTCTCCGTGACCGACATGAATAAAACATTTAAACATGTTAACCCTCGCAAGGAAACCGGACCAGACGGCATCCCTAGACGCATCCCCAGAGCATGCGCAGACCAGCTGGTTTGTGTGTTTACGGACATATTCAACCAATCCCTATCCCAGTCTACTGTCCCCACATGCTTCAAGATGGCCACCATTGTTCCTGTTCCCAAGAAAGCTAAGGTAACTGATCTAAATGACTATCGCCCCAAAGCACTCACTCTGTCATCATGAAGTGCTTTGAGAGACTAGTCAAGGTTCATGTCACCTCCACCATACCTGATACCCTAGACCCACTCCAGTAAGCTTACCGCCCCAATAGGTCCACTGACGATGCAACCGTCATCACACTGCACAATCTCATCTGGACAAGAGGAATACCTACGTGAGAACGCTGTTCATTGACTACAGCTCAGCATTTAGCACCATAGTACCCTCCAAACTTGTCATTAAACTCAAGACCCTGGGTCTCGACCCCGCCCTGTGGAACTGGGTCATGGACTTTGACAGGCCGCCCTCTGGTGGTGAAAGTTGGAAACAACATCTCCACCCCGCTGATCCTCAACACTGTGGCCCCACAAGGGTGCATTCTCAACCCTCTCCTGTACTCTATGTTCACCCATGACTGCATGGCCATGCACGCTTCCAACTCAATCATCAAGTTTGCAGATGACACCACAATGGTAGGCCAACAACGATGAGACGGCCTACAGGGAGGAGGTGAGGACCCTCGGAGTGTGGTGTCAGGAAAATAACCTCTCACTCAACGTCAACAAAACAAAGGAGATGATCGTGGATGATTGTGGACTTCAGAAAACAGCAGAAGGAACACCCAGAAGGAACATCCACATCAACAGAACAATAGTGGAGAAGGAGAACATTTTAAGTTCCTCGGCGTACACATCACAGACAAACTGAAATGGTCCACACACACAGACAGCGTGGTGAAGAAGGCCAAAAAGATCATCAAGGACAACAACAACCCGAGGCACTGCCTGGTCACCCCGCTATCATCCAGAAGGCGAGGTCAGTACAGGTGCATCAAAGCTGGGACCGAGAGACTGAAAAACAGCTTCTATCTCAAGGCCATCAGACTGTTAAACAGCCACCACTAACATTGAGTGGCTACTGCCAACATACAGACTCAAATCTCTGACCACTTAAATGGAATTAAAAATGAATAAATGGACTTAACAATGGTATCACTAGTCACCTTAAATAATGCCACTTGAATAATGTGTACATACCCTACACTACTCATCTGATATGTATATACTGTACTCTATACCATCTACTGCATCTTGCCTATGCCGCACAGCCATCGCTCATCCATATATTTATATGTACATGTTCTTATTCATCCCTTTACATTTGTGTGTATACGATAGTTGTTGTGAAATTGTTATATTACTTGTTAGATATTACTGCACTGTCAGAACTAGAAGCATAAGCATTTCGCTACACTTGCATTAACATCTGCTAACCATGTGTATGTGACCAATAACATTTGATTTGATAATCCACTGACAGGGGCTGAATAGAATAGAATGAGTCTCCATTGCCAGAGAGGTGAACACGTGTGTTATAGATTGACCCGAGAGAAAACATGTGACTGAGCTCTCAAACACTTACATCATCATCTTAAATCAGTCCCCATGACAACACATCCCCACCCTATGATCAACCTCCTGTTGAAAATAAACCTCATTCCCACCGCTGCTGGTGGGACACATGATGCAGTTATTATCTACGTAATAACTCCCCTGTCTGCTATGGGAGGGAGGGTACATGGGCAGGCGGGTCGATCTATGTCCTGGTTCTGTGGTTCCTCTCCCATCAAGGAGATAGATCTGCAGTACTGGAGGGTTTAATCAGGGTAAGAGACAGAGGGGGACAATGCGTGGGTGATACAGTATACTATATCTCTACTGCTGGGTCCCTAGCTGCTGACGTATGATGAGATGGTGCTGAAGGTGTAAAGAGGAGCACTGAGGAGGACATTCTGGACGTCCTTTTACATCCTAGTTATTTAGCAGACGCTCTTATCCAGAACGACTTACACTAATGAGCACATCCATTTTCAGACTTTTTCGTACTGTCCCCAACCGTGGGAATCAAACCCACAACCCTGACGTTGAAAGTGTCATGCTCTACCAACTGAGTCACACAGGACCTCAACAACAATATGTTTTTACTCTTTGTGGTAAAGATAGCAGATGTTCTAAATGATGGCCGTAGCTCAAATATTGACAGGGAAGATAGCGGGAGAAATTATGAGGAGATTAATGTAAGAAAACAAAGCAGTGGGGAGAAAAAAATTGCAACTGCTCAGACCTCTCATTCCAGCATCTACTATTTATGTCTGTAAATCAAGCGTGAAGGGTTAGATATTGCATTCATCATTTTGTTGAATTGCATCATTCTATTCCATTGTGTTCACACAGACTGATTTCATGGACTAGGCTTAATGCGGTCGTACCGTCTTCAAAGAAGACCCCAACGCAATCAACAGAATACCCATGTCCCCCAACCCTTCTTTCTCTAACCAATTACTTTTACAGACGATATTCTCTGACAAGATCAAAAGCCACACATGTTTCCCAACCCAGCCTGAAACTGGATACAGGTAATCTGATTGGTCCCTTAGATTATCCCAATTAAGTGCAGCTGGCTCAACCGAGACATACAACTAAAACAGATTCAGATGGAGATAAACGTAACTAATTAATGAATTGTAAAACCTAACGGGAAATGTGTTCGATCCTACACAGCTTCACACCGTAATTCAACCTTAACGGTTGTTGGCTGAATCATATTGGTAATCAATTTTACGTTGATTTCCACGGATCGTCTCCGGTTACTGCTGATGTATGGGGCCATTGAAGTTTAATTTTCTTTTACAATGCACACAGAAAGGCTCTCATACTATACATCGTAACGTCCTGTAGCGCCTGGCTCTGCACCATCTGTTGTTCTTGTTGTCTTGGTGATGTGTAAAATCAGTTTAGCTGATTCACGGACAACTGACAAAACCTATAGGAAGTGTTCCCACTAGCTCTGTGTGCGATGGCAATGCCATTTTAACAGTCCTTCATTCATACCTGGGAAGTGGCCCACACCAATGCAAACACAGCAGTTATAACAAAGCCTCCATGCATCACCACTAGGGCAACACACACACACACACACACACACACACACACACACACACACACACACACACACACACACACACACACACACACACACACCTTGGAAACTGACAATGTAATCTAACAAATTCTGTCAGTTACATTGTGTTCTACGTCATCCCATTCAGGGACCTCACTCCTCCTACAAACACACACTACCATTAACAAAAACAAGCACAATAGTATCCCAGCTGTGACACAAGGATCCTATTTTCCACCTTCAAACAGAGAAGGGAGAAAGATAAGTGTTTTTGTTTGAGTGAACAGAGGACTCTATTTTATGTGAACTGACGGCGGTGTTGGGGATTCATCATAGTGTTCTGGTGGGTTTGTTGGTCCTGAAACCTGCTTACCAGCAGCCAGGGAATAGTTAACACAACTAAAGCCTTTTCCCTCTCCATGTTGTATCTAGCAGTCTGCTCTGTTGCCAATACATGTAGATGTATTCACCTTTAAAGAGGCTAGGGGCCCTCGACGTCAGGAAACCTGTTTTGCCTCCCCTAAGGGCCAGGAATAGAAGATGAGCGTGAATGAACACACACACACACACACACACACACACACACACACACACACACACAGACACACTCTATATCCTCAAAATCGAAGACTTCCTTTGGATTCCCTGGCTCGGGTGACCAGACATGCGAGGTTGCCTGGCAACCCTGTCTCCATGCGAGGAGATGGAGGTGTTGAGTGATGGGATCAGAATGTGTCAGCTCACGGGGTTTGGCTGGACTGTCAGAGAGACAGGAGAGGAAGTTCAGCTGCACAGAGAAAGCCATCTCTTCCCATCTCCAATCTGAACTCCACAGATAAAATACCCCAATGCTCAAATATATAAGGTTTATATCTGTCAACCTGAAGAACAGCTGCCATTTTTCAGAGAATATTTGATGGGAAAGACCACGCAAGTAGCAAACTGGAGGAGAATGAATAGGCTATACATCTTTCTGCTTGTATTGCTGTCATCAGCTGTTATTGGGTGATAACATTCATTCATAATTCTGTCTTTAAGACCGAACAAACAATCCCCTCAGAACAAATGTTACTGTGAGACAAGAAAGAAAAGATGAAGGACATCAGTCCAACAAAGGTGCATGTATGAAGAGGCTTTGACCATTGTACGGGGGACTATGCCTCGTCAAGCCTCTGTGGGGCATAGAAAAACACAGGGTTATCCACATGCAGGGGTCGGTATCAACAGGTCTTCCCAGATGTATGAGTTAAGCCTGTCATTTTGTGCGAAACAGCATAATGGTAGAGTGGTACTACAGCACAGTAGAGTGGTACTACAGTAGAGTGTTACTACAGTAGAGTGGTACTACAGTAGAGTGGTACAACAAGGTACTACAGTAGAGTGGTACTACAGTAGAGTGGTACTACAGTAGAGTGTTACCACAAGGTACTACAGTAGAGTGGTACTACAAGGTACTACAGTAGAGTGGTACTACAAGGTACTACAGTAGAGTGGTATAACAGTAGAGTGGTACCACAAGGTAATACAGTAGAGTTGTACTACAAGGTACTACAGTAGAGTGGTATAACAGTAGAGTGGTACTACAAGGTACTACAGTAGAGTGGTTCTACAAGGTACTACAGTAGAGTGGTACTACAAGGTACTACAGTAGAGTGGTACTACAGTAGAGTGGTACTACAGGGTACAACAGTAGAGTGATACTACAAGGTACAACGGAAGAGTGATACAACAGTAGAGTGGTACTACAGTAGAGTGACACTACAGTAGGGTGGTTCTACAGTAGAGTGGTACTACAAGGTACTACAGTAGAGTGGTATAACAGTAGACTGGTACTACAAGGTACTACAGTAGAGCGGTTCTACAAGGTACTACAGTAGAGTGGTACTACAAGGTACTACAGTAGAGTGGTACTACAGTAGAGTGGTACTACAGGGTACAACAGTAGAGTGGTACTACAAGGTACTACAGTAGAGTGGTACTACAGTAGAGTGTTACCACAAGGTACTACAGTAGAGTGGTACAACAAGGTACTACAGTAGAGTGGTACTACAGTAGAGTGGTACTACAGTAGAGTGTTACCACAAGGTACCACAGTAGAGTGTTACCACAAGGTACTACATTAGAGTGATACTACAGTAGAGTGGTACTACAGTAGAGTGGTACCACAAGGTACTACAGTAGAGTGGTACTACAAGGTACTACAGTATAATGATACTACAGTAGAGTGGTACCACAGTAGAGTGGTACCACAAGGTACTACAGTAGAGTGGTACTACAAGGTACTACAGTAGAGTGGTATAACAGTAGAGTGGTACCACAAGGTAATACAGTAGAGTTGTACTACAAGGTACTACAGTAGAGTGGTATAACAGTAGAGTGGTACTACAAGGTACTACAGTAGAGCGGTTCTAAAAGGTACTACAGTAGAGTGGTACTACAAGGTACTACAGTAGAGTGGTACTACAGTAGAGTGGTACTACAGGGTACAACAGTAGAGTGATACTACAAGGTACAACGGTAGAGTGATACAACAGTAGAGTGGTACTACAGTACAGTGACACTACAGTAGGGTGGTTCTACAGTAGAGTGTGATACTACAGTAGAGTGATACTACAGGGTACTACAGTAGAGTGGTACTACAGTAGGGTTATACAACAGTAGGGTGATACTACAGTTGGGTGGAATTACAGAGTACTACTGTAGAGTGGTACTACAGGGTAGTACAGTAGAGTGGTACTACAGTAGAGTGGTACTACAGTAGGGTGATACTACAGTAGAGTGGTACTACAGTGGGGTGATACTACAGTAGAGTGGTACTACAGTAGAGTGGTACTACAGTCGAGTGGTTCTACATTAGAGTGATACTACAGTAGAGTGGTACTACAGTAGGGTGATACTACAGCGTACTACAGTAGAGTGGTACTACAGTAGAGTGGTACTACAGTAGGGTGATACTACAGTAGAGTGATACTACAGTAGGGTGATACTACAGGGTACTACAGTAGAGTGGTACTACAGTAGGGTGATACTACAGTAGGGTGTTACTATAGGGGGATACTCCAGTCGGGTGATACTACAGTAGGGTGATACTAGAGTAGAGTGGTACGACAGTAAAGTTATACTTTAGTAGGGTGATACTACAGTAGAGTGGTACTACAGTAGGTTGATACTATAGGGGGATACTCCAGTAGGGTGATACTACAGTAGGGTGATACTACAGTAGGGTGATACTACAGTAAAGTTATACTTTAGTACGGTGATACTACAGTAGGGTGATCCCTCAGTAGAGTTATACTACAGTAGAGAGGTACTACAGTAGGGTGATACTGCAGGGTACTACAGTAGAGTGGTACTACAGTAAAGTTATACTTTAGTAGGGTGATACTACAGTAGAGTGGTACTACAGTAGGGTGATACTACAGTAGGGTGATACTACAGTAGAGTGGGTCTACAGTAGAGTGCTACTGCAGTAGAGTGTACTACAGTAGAGTTTACTACAGTAGGGTGATACTACAGTAGGGTGATACTACAGTAGAGTGGTACTACAGTAGAGTGGTACTACAGTACGGTTATACTACAGTAGAGTGGTACTACAGTAGGGTGATACTACAGTAGAGTGGTACTACAGTAGTGTGGTACTACAGTAGAGAGGTACTACAGTAGGGTTATACTACAGTAGAGTGGTACTACAGTAGAGTGATACTACAGTAGAGTGGTACTACAGTAGGGTGATACTACAGTAGAGTGGTACTACAGTGGGGTGATACTACAGTAGAGTGGTACTACAGTCGAGTGGTACTACAGTAGGGTGGTACTACAGTAGAGTGGTACTACAGTCGAGTGGTACTACAGGGTACTACAGTAGAATGGTACTACAGGGTACTACAGTAGAGTGATACTACAGTAGAGTGGTACTACAGTCGAGTGGTACTACAGTAGAATGATACTACAGTCGAGTGGTACTACAGTAGGGTGGTACTACAGGGTACTACAGTAGAGTGGTACTACAGTAGAATGGTACTACAGTAGGGTGGTACTACAGTAGAATGGTAATACAGTAGGGTGGTACTACAGTAGAATGGTACTACAGTAGAGTGGTACTATAGTAGAATGGTACTACAGTAGAGTGGTACTACAGGGTACTACAGTAGAGTGGTACTACAGTAGAGTGGTACTACAGGGTACTAGAGTAGAGTGGTACTACAGGAGAGTGGTACTACAAGGTACCACATTAGAGTGGTACGACAGTAGATTGGTACTACAGTAGAATGGTACTACAGTAGAGTGTTACTACAGGGTACTACAGTAGAGTGGTTCTACAGTAGAGTGGTACTACAGTAGAGGTGTACTACAGGGTACTACAGTAGGGTGGTACTACAGTAGAGTGGTACTACAGTAGAGTGGTACTACAGGGTACTAGAGTAGAGTGGTACTACAGGAGAGTGGTACTACAAGGTACTACAGTAGAGTGGTACGACAGTAGGTTGATACTACAGTTCGGTTGATACTACAGTAGGTTGATACTACAGGGTACTACAGTAGAGTGGTACTACATTAGGGTGATACTACAGTTCGGTTGATACTACAGTAGGTTGATACTACAGTAGGGTGGTAATACAGTAGAGTGGTACTACAGTAGAGTGGTACTACAGGGTACTACAGTAGAGTAGTACTACAGTAGGGTGGTACTACAGGGTACTACAGTAGGGTGATACTACAGTAGGATGATACTACAGTAGGGTGATACTACAGTAGAGTGGTACTACGGTAGGGTGGTACTACAGTAGAGTGGTACTACAGGGTACTACAGTAGAGTAGTACTACAGTAGAGTGGTACTACAAGGTACTACAGTAGAGTGGTACTACAGTAGGGTGGTACTACAGGGTACTACAGTAGAGTGGTACTACAGTAGAGTGGTACTACAGTAGAATGGTACTACAGTAGAATGGTACTACAGGGTACTACAGTAGGGTGATACTACAGTAGGATGATACTACAGTAGAGTGGTACTACGGTAGGGTGGTACTACAGTAGAGTGGTACTACAGGGTACTACAGTAGAGTAGTACTACAGTAGAGTGGTACTACAAGGTACTACAGTAGAGTGGTACTACAGTAGGGTGGTACTACAGGGTACTACAGTAGAGTGGTACTACAGTAGAGTGGTACAACAGTAGAATGGTACTACAGTAGAGGGTTACTACAGGGTACCACAGTAGAGTGGTACTACAAGGTACTACAGTAGGGTGGTACTACAGTAGAGTGGGTCTACAGTAGAGTGCTACTGCAGTAGAGTGTACTACAGTAGAGTTTACTACAGTAGGGTGATACTACAGTAGGGTGATACTACAGTAGAGTGGTACTACAGTAGAGTGGTACTACAGTAGGGTGATACTACAGTAGAGTGGTACTACAGTAGGGTTATACTACAGTAGAGTGGTACTACAGTAGGGTGATACTACAGTAGAGTGGTACTACAGTCGAGTGGTACTACAGGGTACTACAGTAGAGTGATACTACAGTAGAGTGGTACTACAGTAGGGTGATACTACAGTAGAGTGGTACTACAGTGGGGGGATACTACAGTAGAGTGGTACTACAGTCGAGTGGTACTACAGTAGGGTGGTACTACAGTAGAGTGGTACTACAGTCGAGTGGTACTACAGGGTACTACAGTAGAATGGTACTACAGGGTACTACAGTAGAGTGATACTACAGTAGAGTGGTACTACTGTCGAGTGGTACTACAGTAGGGTGATACTACAGTAGAGTGGTACTACAGTAGGGTGATACTACAGTAGAGTGGTACTACAGTCGAGTGGTACTACAGTAGAGTGGTACTACAGTAGAGTGGTACTACAGTAGGGTTATACTACAGTAGAGTGGTACTACAGTAGAGTGATACTACAGTAGAGTGGTACTACAGTAGGGTGATACTACAGTAGAGTGGTACTACAGTGGGGTGATACTACAGTAGAGTGGTACTACAGTCGAGTGGTACTACAGTAGGGTGGTACTACAGTAGAGTGGTACTACAGTCGAGTGGTACTACAGGGTACTACAGTAGAATGGTACTACAGGGTACTACAGTAGAGTGATACTACTACAGTAGAGTGGTACTACAGTCGAGTGGTACTACAGTAGAATGATACTACAGTCGAGTGGTACTACAGTAGGGTGGTACTACAGGGTACTACAGTAGAGTGGTACTACAGTAGAATGGTACTACAGTAGGGTGGTACTACAGTAGAATGGTAATACAGTAGGGTGGTACTACAGTAGAATGGTACTACAGTAGAGTGGTACTATAGTAGAATGGTACTACAGTAGAGTGGTACTACAGGGTACTACAGTAGAGTGGTACTACAGTAGAGTGGTACTACAGTAGAGTGGTACTACAGTAGAATGGTACTACAGTAGAATGGTACTACAGTAGAGTGGTACTACAAGGTACTACAGTAGAGTGGTACTACAGTAGAGTGGTACTACAGGGTACTAGAGTAGAGTGGTACTACAGGAGAGTGGTACTACAAGGTACTACAGTAGAGTGGTACGACAGTAGGGTGGTACTACAGGGTACTACAGTAGAGTGGTACTACAGTAGATTGGTACTACAGTAGAATGGTACTACAGTAGAGTGTTACTACAGGGTACTACAGTAGAGTGGTTCTACAGTAGAGTGGTACTACAGTAGAGGTGTACTACAGGGTACTACAGTAGGGTGGTACTACAGTAGAGTGGTACTACAGTAGAGTTGTACTACAATGTACTACAGTAGAGTGGTACTACAGTAGGGTGGTACTACAGGGTACTACAGTAGAGTGATACTACAGTAGGTTGATACTACAGTAGGGTGATACTACAGGGTACTACAGTAGAGTGGTACTACATTAGGGTGATACTACAGTTCGGTTGATACTACAGTAGGTTGATACTACAGTAGGGTGGTACTACAGTAGAGTGGTACTACAGTAGGGTGGTACTACAGTAGAGTGGTACTACAGGGTACTACAGTAGAGTAGTACTACAGTAGAGTGGTACTACAAGGTACTACAGTAGAGTGGTACTACAGTAGGGTGGTACTACAGGGTACTACAGTAGAGTGGTACTACAGTAGAGTGGTACTACAGTAGAATGGTACTACAGTAGGGTGGTACTACAGGGTACTACAGTAGGGTGATACTACAGTAGGATGATACTACAGTAGGGTGATACTACAGTAGAGTGGTACTACGGTAGGGTGGTACTACAGTAGAGTGGTACTACAGGGTACTACAGTAGAGTAGTACTACAGTAGAGTGGTACTACAAGGTACTACAGTAGAGTGGTACTACAGTAGGGTGGTACTACAGGGTACTACAGTAGAGTGGTACTACAGTAGAGTGGGTCTACAGTAGAGTGGTACAACAGTAGAATGGTACTACAGTAGAGGGTTACTACAGGGTACCACAGTAGAGTGGTACTACAGTAGAGTGGTACTACAAGGTACTACAGTAGGGTGGTACTACAGTAGAGTGGGTCTACAGTAGAGTGCTACTGCAGTAGAGTGTACTACAGTAGAGTTTACTACAGTAGGGTGATACTACAGTAGGGTGATACTACAGTAGAGTGGTACTACAGTAGAGTGGTACTACAGTAGGGTGATACTACAGTAGAGTGGTACTACAGTAGGGTTATACTACAGTAGAGTGGTACTACAGTAGGGTGATACTACAGTAGAGTGGTACTACAGTCGAGTGGTACTACAGGGTACTACAGTAGAGTGGTACTACAGTAGAGTGGTACTACAGTAGGGTGATACTACAGTAGAGTGGTACTACAGTAGGGTGATACTACAGTAGAGTGGTACTACAGTGGGGGGATACTACAGTAGAGTGGTACTACAGTCGAGTGGTACTACAGTAGGGTGGTACTACAGTAGAGTGGTACTACAGTCGAGTGGTACTACAGGGTACTACAGTAGAGTGATACTACAGTAGAGTGGTACTACTGTCGAGTGGTACTACAGTAGAATGATACTACAGTCGAGTGGTACTACAGTAGGGTGGTACTACAGGGTACTACAGTAGAGTGGTACTACAGTAGATTGGTACTACAGTAGAATGGTACTACAGTAGAGTGTTACTACAGGGTACTACAGTAGAGTGGTTCTACAGTAGAGTGGTACTACAGTAGAATGGTACTACAGTAGAGTGGTACTACAGGGTACTACAGTAGAGTGGTACTACAGTAGAGTGGTACTACAGTAGAGTGGTACTACAGTAGAGTGGTACTACAGTAGAGTGGTACTACAGTAGAATGGTACTACATTAGAATGGTACTACAGTAGAGTGGTACTACAAGGTACTACATTAGAGTGGTACTACAGTAGAGTGGTACTACAGGGTACTACAGTAGAGTGGTACTACAGGAGAGTGGTACTACAAGGTACTACAGTAGAGTGGTACGACAGTAGGGTGGTACTACAGGGTACTACAGTAGAGTGGTACTACAGTAGATTGGTACTACAGTAGAATGGTACTACAGTAGAGTGTTACTACAGGGTACTACAGTAGAGTGGTTCTACAGTAGAGTGGTACTACAGTAGAGGTGTACTACAGGGTACTACAGTAGGGTGGTACTACAGTAGAGTGGTACTACAGTAGGGTGGTGCTACAGTAGAGTGGTACTACAGTAGAGTTGTACTACAATGTACTACAGTCGAGTGGTACTACAGTAGGGTGGTACTACAGGGTACTACAGTAGAGTGGTACTACAGTAGGTTGATACTACAGTAGGGTGATACTACAGGGTACTACAGTGGTGTTATACTATAGTATAGTTGTACTACAGTAGGTTGATACTACAGGTACTACAGTAGTGTTATACTATAGTATAGTTGTACTACAGTAGGGTGATACTACTGTAGAGTGGTACTACAGTAGGGTGGTACTATAGTATAGTTGTACTACAGTAGGTTGATACTACAGTAGGGTGATACTACAGGGTACTACAGTGGTGTTATACTATAGTATAGTTGTACTACAGTAGGTTGATACTACAGGTACTACAGTAGTGTTATACTATAGTATAGTTGTACTACAGTAGGGTGATACTACTGTAGAGTGGTACTACAGTAGGGTGGTACTATAGTATAGTTGTACTACAGTAGGGTGATACTACAAGGTACTACAGTACAGTGGTACTACAGGGTACTACAGTAGTGTTATAGTATAGTTGTACTACAGTAGGGTGATACTACTGTAGAGTGGTACTGCAGTAGGGTGTTACTACAGTGTACTACAGTAGTGTTATACTATAGTATAGTTGTACTACAGTAGGGTGATACTACTGTTGAGTGGTTCTACAGGGTACTACAGTAGAGTGATACTATAGTAGGGTGATACTACAGTAGAGTGATACCTCAGTAGAGTTATAGTATAGTAGGGTGGTACTACAGTAGGGTGATTCTACAGTAGAGTTGTACTATAGTAGAGTGGTACTACAGTAGAGTGATACTTCAGTACAGGTCAACTCTATTCCCTCTGTTAGTCTCCTAGGCCATGAAACATATGGTGGTTTAAGTCAAGCAGGCTCTTGTAAGCCTGTCAAGGTTTGTTCTTTAAACAAGGTCACTAAGACATTTCAACGTTGAGAATAGTGAGAAGCTTACTCTCCTTTAGTATCCCTAAGTCTCAGCAGATTCAAAGTGGAGTGGAAGAATTGCTACCAACTGAAGAGTGGTTGTCAGTCTGTGTTTACAGTCGGCTCAGGCTATTGTCATGGTAATAAAAGATCATGAGATAGCATTAACAGAGGCCATATAAGTCATTAAGGCCCTGCACCCCACTGGATCCATTACCATGGAAACAACATCACGCTGTTGTCCCCTCCCTCAGTACACAGCAGTACACAGGGGAGGGACTATCAATGACATGGACTCAATGAATGGACCAAACCTTATGGGAAACCTGACCACATGCAGTCTCCGGAGGGCTGGTAGCCTAGAGGTTAAGAGCGATTGGCCAGTAACCGAAACGTCGCTGAGGAAAATGTTGCCGGTTTACCCTTGACCCTTAACCCCGAAAAACAACTGGTACCTTTGCGCCGAAGACATGGATGTCATGTATCTCTCTGATCCTGAGGGGTTAAATGCGGAAGACACATTTTAATTGAATGAATCAAATTGTGCAACAGATGTGGTATCCCCTTTCCCTCTCCCCCCCACATCAACTACAGTACAGGACAACAATGAGATTGATGAAACAAACCATTGAGGGAATCGGGGCAAGCAGACTCAGGATCAGTGTTTTTGTCTCAATATGTTTCATGCATAGAACAGAATATTTTCATGGATTATTTTGGGTGGTACATTTTTTTTGTTGCAGAAATCGAATGCATTGTGAGGCCTTCATATTAGCGTGATACAATGGGTACTCACCGTTCAAGCACAACATAGCCGAGCTGGCACCTAGGAGCAGGTGCAGTCAAGCATTATGTTTGCACACCTGGAAATCACATTCTTCCAAAGATCAACATGCTGACACACGCTGACATGCATGTGCACACTCAACGTGACAGGCTTAGGGAGCATGAACTCTGAACTCAGCACATAATAATGTTCATTTAACCGTTAGCTTCACTACAACATTACTTAGACTTAGAATTCTCTCTGGAACAAATCTTTACTACACCTCAACTATTTTCATTTTTAAGTGAAAGAATGTCGGCTCTTGAGATGGATAGACATCAGAGATGACATGTTACACCAAGGGAATGCCAATGCCAAGCTGTTACATGAAACACATATAACACCTAATGCTTCTTAGTAACAGGTTTCAGTTACTAAGAGGCATTACGGCTGTTATGGTACGTCCTTAGGAGACGAGACAGCAGGGTTTTGGACTGAACTCAAACATCATTGCTTCTGCTAGGAATTGTTTTTCGTTTCCATTCCCATAATGCTACCCTCCTTCTCCTTCCTCAGTATCTAACTGTAATCCACAGTGATAACGGGTTTTGGGTTAACACCAGTGATGTATATAAACATGTAATGTGTGTCTATGCCTGCATCCGTCTGAGTAATCTGCCTGCCAGGAAACCATGCAGAGTATCTGAAGACTCATCCCTCACTCTGAAGTGTATCATGGAGAGCCGGTGTGCCTCGAGAATGTCATACGCTGGAGATGATAAAATACATGAAGAATCTTGAAAATACCTCTTTGACCAAAAACACGAGTGGCTGTCTTCCTGTGAAAGGTGAGGGCTGAAGGTCTTCAATAAATATGGCATACCAATAATCCTTGACCTTCCTTTCTAATACTAAAAAAAAGTACATTTCAACACAACAACACACACTGTAAAAATACAGTAGATAACATGAAGTGAACACTAGTGAGTGTTACAGCAAAGCCATGGAATACTCATGGTGGAGGTCAAAAATGAAAGGCTGCCGGAGCTGGAGGCATCCTTTTTAACCCTTTTCTGTCCAAACTCTAGCCAGTCTGCCTGAATAGAATGTTAACAGGGCGACTGAACAGACAGAGCCTCTTGGGAATGAGGAGACTACAGGGAGACAGTCTCTTCAGGCTGCAGTGTGATTGGTTGGGACAGGGCTCTAGAGGGATAGGCAATGAGTGGTGGCAGGACTAATCGCTTCTTTTCTACCCTGCTGCGGCACTCATAGCCTCTGAGAATGCTCATTACACTTCAAAGCAGCCCAGCTGGTCTCAGTAGCTAAAGCCACCATGAGATGTGCAAACAGGAAAGTTCAGGGTTCTGTTCACGGTCAGTGTCTTGAACTTATGAAACCATGTCTAAACTGTGAAACCCACCACTTATGTACCTGATGTACATGATGGTGCTGATTGAATAGTGTACAACTATTATACACTAACCTATCATGTAGGTCACGACTAAACCATAAACTATGACTAGAAAGCACGGGATCTGTGGGTACTTATAGGTTTGATGCTGGAAAAACAAGACTGGATTCCATTTCATTACAATGTGCAAAACTGAGGAAAAAGCCAAAGCCCAACAACCCCACACCACCATATGCTAATTGAATCCATCTGCAAATTCATAACTTTTTCTGGAGACTGAAGACTGCATGTGATTGCCATTTTACGAGACACTTGTGTTGTTTTTTTCCCCCGTCTCCTGCATTATGGTAAGCTTACGGCAGTAGCCGTAGCAACAGCCTATAACAACTACCTCCTCCCCATCATCCCTCAACTACGGCTGTAGAGCCATTAACCACATTCCATTACTCCACACAATGGTGGTGGAGCCCGTCCTGGTACCTGGGCGAGGCATTATGGTTTATCAGGCTGGGCTGGTTGGGTGGAGGTGGGGTGAGGGCCTATACATTATAATGTGGGATTCTAGCAGCCAGCAAACAGCAAGCAGCTTCTGGTTTATCTTACTGACCCCTAGGGCCCTGGTTGGCTACCTGTAATTGAAACAACTTAACACTTGGCCTAACCCGGCAGCCGTGGCTTTGTGTAGAGCTGACGTCTCGCTGTTACTTCTGCTTGGCTTGAGGCACTGTGAGACCAATGAAACCAATGGAAGTCTGCCTGAGTGGAGTGAGATACAGAATGGGCTAAACGATTCTCTTCTCATCACTAATCTTGAAAAAACATATACTTAACATTGTGGAAATTAATCTATCATCATTAACAAAAGGACAAAAATCTAATGATTGATTATTTAAATATTGAAATGACATGGGCGACCAAGCAAAACGAATTGGTATAATTTAAGACCAAGTGGCAAACACTAACTCAGGCACTGGAGATGGAGGTGTGAGCATGCAGGTCTGGGTAGAGGAGATGTAGTCGTTGTCTGTGTGCGTCTGTATCTTCGATGTCTGCACAGAGGAGAGCAGGGAAGAGCCACCCCCCAATTCAGCTTTGTTTTTAACAAGAGATGTTACCTCTATGGTTCAATAAATACAATACTTGTTGGTGCCTTGTGGAGTCCATATTATGTGGTAAAAAAATACACACACACACTCCCTCACACAATTATCAAGTTAATCAGATCCATACATTTCCTCCGCTGCATGCTGTCTGTATAGAAACGGCAGCCTTGGTGAATCTCTCTCTTGATGAAACCCCTCCTAACCAGGCTGCCAGGCCCATTACATTATCAGATTGTCCCACATAGGGAAAGACCAGGGTCACCAGACACCACACAAGAGCTTAGATTGTTGCTTTAGAAAACCCCCAAAAGGAAAACTGCATATAAAGTTTTGTACGATCGGGCAACATTGTAAACTGGGTCACTAGAGCTGACTGCCCCGTCCAAAAACAGAAGGCTCCAGGGCAAGGATAGGCAACTTAATGACACAAAATGATCAATGCAAGATCCCCTGACTAGATATCTTAACCTTTATCCCCTTAGCGATGCAACTAGGAGGCTTATTGGAGTCTTGTGATGCCATGTTTTATTGTCTTGAACGAAATTAAATGAGTGTGATTTATCAGTGGTGTCTGTATTCCTGTTCATTGCATGTACCTTCCAGTATCAGACAGTTACTTGATATGACATATATAGTGGATCAGATGGTGTGATGTTGACAGTTTATTCTTTCAAAAGAGTGGGCATGGATTTTCTCCCACATGTCTGTGAGTCTATGTACTGTAGTGCTTTAGCAGTTCAGTGGCTTCACATGTTATTTGCACTTTCTGAAACCATAACTGTGTCAGATCATATCTGATACCACTTCGCTTTAGGAATTAAAGACCATGTTAAAATACCATCACCACACCTAATTCAATCATGCTCAAAAACATCACTCACACTGTACTGGTGAAGGTAAAAATGCAGAGTTTGTGCTGATGCATTATATCACACATGATAGTGCGCCATAGTATAGTACATATTAAACCAGGAATACTGCTAGGCGTCTGACACACAAAACCACTCCTGCCTGCCCTACGAGAAATTATCAATATTTGCTTTCAGCTGTTCTGAGACGTACATGTATGTGCACAGTCTGAGAACACGCGTCCTCTGTATCAGCAAAAACATGTCAGGAATCAACTGCTCTTGACTGACGGTTGGCCAAACCCTGCTGTTATGTTGCTATAGAGAGAGCGAGAGGTAGAGAGAAGTAGAGAGGTGGAGCAATAGAGAGAGAGAGAGAGAGAGAGAGAGAGAGAGAGAGAGAGAGAAGGTAGAGAGAGAGGTAAAGAGAGAGAGCCAGAGTGGAGGTAGAGAGAGAGGTAGAGCGGTTGAGAGGTAGAGAGAGCGTTACATAAAATTCGACATACCGATTAGGGTCTAACAAAAATACTTGAATCAGTTATAGAACCCATTGCCCTTCATGGTTGTGAGGTCTGGGGTCCTCTTACCAAACAAACATTCACAAAATGGGACAAACACCAAATTGAGACACTTGCGTTCAGAATTCTGCAAAAATATCCTCTGTGTACAATGTAAAACACCAAATAATGCATGCAGAGCAGAAATAGGCCGATACCCGCTAATTATCAAAATCCAGAAAAGAGCCGTTAAATTCTACAACCATCTAAATGGGCACAATTCCCAAACTTCCCATAACAAAGCGATCACCTACAGAGAAATACACCTGGAGAAGAGTCCCCTAAGAAAGCTGGTCCTGGGGCTCTGTTCACAAACACAAACAGACCCCACAGAGCGCCAGGACAGCAACACCATAAGACCCAACCAAATCATGAGAAAACAAAAAGATATTTACACACATTGGAAAGAATTTACCAAAAAACTGAGCAAACTAGAATGCTATTTGGACCTAAACAGAGACTACACAGTGGCAGAATACCTGACCACTGTGACTGACCCAAACGTAAGGAAATCTTTGACTATGTACAGACTCAGTGAGCATAGCCTTGCTATTGAGAAAGGCCGCTGAAGGCAGATCTGGCTCACTAGAGAAGACAGGCTATGTGCACACTGCCCACAAAATGAGGTGAAAACGGGGCTGCACTTCCTAACCTGACAAATGTATTACCATATTAGAGTCATATTTCCCTCAGATTACACAGACCCACAAAGAATTCGAAAACATATCCAGTTTTGATAAACTGCCATATATATTGGGTGAAATACCACAGTGTGCTATCCCAGCAGCAAGATTTGTTGCTGAGGGGTAGAGAGAGAGAGCGAGAGAGGGAGCGAGAGAGAGAGGGGTAGAGCGAGAGAGAGAGGTAGAAGGAGAGAGAAAGGTAGAGAGAGAGATAGTTAGAAGGAGAGAGAAAAGATGGAAGGGTAGCTAGTAGTGATGCGCATAAATGTATAATTCTTGTGCAATTTATGTCTAAAGGCTACACTGAGGTTTTTCTCTCATTATTTTAGGCCATCTGGCATTAGTGCTTCAGTCTAAACCTCTTAACTGTACGTGGTTCCAATAGGCTACACAGAAATCACCAAATGCTTTTGGGAACAGGCAGAGAAAGTTAACATCGATCCACGGAGGCAAAAGGCTGCGAAATGAAGAGCTGAAAATAAAGGGTCGGGCCAGAAAATGAATGTTTGGGAAAGGTTTGGTGAAGTGGTAAAAGAGGATGATAGCAGTGTGATGTGTGAAGACTAAGGTGTGATGCCCTATATAAATTTGACGGTCACATGACGGTGACTTCAAAAAGTCCTACGGTCCGTTTTAAGGGAGCTGTAGTCTACTGTTCAGATGGGTTAAATTTAGACACTGACTGTAGGACTATAACCTCTCACATAGCCTCAATATTAACTGCTGAGTTAAACATTTCTTCCAGTAAAATGATACACCAAATGTAGGCAAAGTTTTGACTCGGTAACAGTCGAGAAAAATGATTTCTTTCAGCATCTTGAGAGAATGTGAATGTGCAGGTAGGGACCGCCTGTAGAGGTGCTATCTTTATCAACATCATAAAAGCTGATAGTACTTCAACCACATAAAATATGCTTCCAAGCCAAATTGAAATCTTATCAGAAACATGGGTAGTTTTCACAGCTTTTTATTTCCATACCGGTTGAACTGATGCCATTTGGAGATTTTGCACAGAAGATCATTCTTTTTTTTTTCCATTTTCTCCCCGGTCCCTAAACGTGTTTGCTCCGTGAAAGAAGCAAAAATGACAGAAAAAAACTTTACCGATGTCAATTTGATTGAAGCATTTCATTCCATCGATTCATTAAATTATTCTGGTGAGCAAGGGTTTATTTAGTCTTCTAGGGCAACATATAATGACTGAAGAGAAACTGCATGCATCTAATTACAGACAGGTTGACTAACAAATAGCGTAACGTTCATCGTCATCTGATGAGGAAGAATCGAACCAAAGCGCAGAGTGGTAAGTGTTCATGACTTTTATTAAACTGAACACTAGAACAAAGTGAATAACCAAAACAATCCTGTCAGGTGCAGAACACTAAACAGAAAACAACTACCCACAAAACATAGGTGGGAAAAAGCTACCTAAGTATGGTTCCCAATCAGCGACAATGATAGTCAGCTGTCCCTGATTGAGAACCATACCCGGCCAAAACAAAGAAATACAAAACATAGAAAAAAGAACATAGAATGCCCACCCCAAATCATACCATGACCAAACCAAAATAGAGACATAAAAACCTCTTTGACAAATACACTACCAAAATGTCGGAAATTATTAATAGAACCATATCGAAATCAGGCAACAACAAAACAATTCTGCACCCCCTGTCCAAAAATCATTTGTCCATCTCTGACTGTAGCCTACAGCTCATTTTCTTTGTTTGCGGGTACGGGCCTCAGATTTGTACTTTATCACATATAGTCGGACGGAGGCGGATGGGTTGTTAGCAGTTGCAGATGGGTGCGGTTGAACAAACAGCTGTACTGTTAGTAGTTAGTTTCCTGACCTTGGCCAGAAACCCAGTCAGCTGGAGGAGAGAGGCTACATCTGGACCACCCTGTGTCAGTCGAACCAAGCTCTCCTCAGAGCAAGGACAGAATACACTGATGACAGATGACCATACGGATAACAGGTTTAGTGAATTTACTGGAAAATACAGGAATGTATTCCATGCTGATGATAATACAGAGAGTGGATATGTCTGATAAGCCGCTTTCCTCTCCAGCTCAGCTTCCATTTCCATCAGCATAGCTATTCCCCCGTTATTACTGCCCTTCTATTTCAAGCTCCTGTAATGAAATACTGGCATGACGTTCCCCCTATAACTCATGTCCTCTGTCTCGAGTCTATCTATAGGGTGAGATGTATGAAAGGGGCGAGGCACGTGAGAGCTTTTTCGGAGTCTATACTACCCAGAACGCTGGACTCCTTCGTAAATCCCCACAATTCAAAAACAACAGTGCGTGGGACAGCTGGTCCAAATTCCCGACATGTCTGTCAGCTCAAGGGAAGAGGGTCAGGTTATTAAAGCAGCCAGAGTTCAGAGGTTGAGAGCCCAAATGGATTCCAGTTGATACATCCACACCATACTGCTAGGATCTCTCATCTCATTTGCTCATTCTTCAGAAAACTGTCTGTGGAAAACATCCTTTTCAGAAATGCAGTTTACTAAGCTATTGTCAGCTATATCTTGAGCGTTGCTAGTGATCAAACCTTGTTGAGATTGTCAATGTGATCCTGAAACCATTGTTGGCTATAGACTATCAATCACATTCTCTTTCATGGCATCTGTCCATTTCCATTGTGTGGACTAAAGATGGACGTGGGTGCTGGCGAGACTGGAGGGGCTGGCGTGTGGGGTTGCTCAAAGCTGTGCCAGAGGGGTGACACACCCAAAGCCAAAGCCAGATCAATGCCAACACTTTTGTTGTTTTTGTTTGCATGCCAGCACAATGCATTAGGTGATTCATGAACATATCCAGACCAAGCAGAAATGTAGCAGCAAAACCCAAACAAACTGGATATTCAATTGACCGTCACCCTCATCTAATGCACTGTCAATAATCGTTAATGAAACTGGATTTAGATGGACCTTGACATAACACTGGGGATTTTACACATGACTGATGATCTCAGTAGGGATGTCATCTGATAAAAGATAATCTCTAGAAAATCGGTTCTGCCTAGCTTGCTCACAACCAGAAACACAGCCATGTTTTGAAACGTCTTCAAGTGCTGAACAAGATGCGGCTCGTCTCTCTATCTCCAGCCTCTAAAACTGAAACACAGCCGTATTGTGGACTCACTTCAATCGGCCTCCCTCAAACCTTGCCTGATCCTGAGCGAAAATGGGGTCATCCATAACTTGTTTATCAAAATGACATCATGATACAACATTCTGTCACATTATCATAGCATACTTTAAGATGTTTTTATCAGTTTGTGGGTTTCAACTGAGGAGACCTAGTTCCCTTAAGACTTTGGAGACCATAACAAAATCGTATTCAAGCCCCCCAAAACAGTCAGGCAAATATCTCCATGATCCTTCTCAGTGTCCCTTGTGTCCCTCTCTCGTCTCAGATTAATGACAGGGACACTGGACAGGGACTGAGGGATGGCTCTGCAATCCAAAGGTAATTGACACATCTTTCCTCCTGAATGCAACACTTTCTAATGTCTTTAAGGAGAGACCCAGTCTGGTTTGGTGTGCAGCTCAGTATAAAAATGGCACCATTTCTCATTATGTGTCTCAACCAGCCTATCTGCATGCAATATATAATCTCACCGTTGACGGTCTTGTATTCCCCTGACGTTCCTATCACTTATAGATGGGGAATAATGAGGTAGAGGCTTTCTGCTCTGCCAAATGACCTAATCATCTCCTGTCTTGCTAGACGCTGTCTTTCTGACTCGTATCGTACATCGACTACACAGCCACTAGGATTTCACTAAGAATTTATTATAATATTGAAATGGGCTGCAAGTCATTTTTACCTGTGCAAATGTCACCTCCATAACAATATGGAAGAAAATGAAAAGTATGAAGAACCATCATTCCCTAAAAACACAACCCCGTAGAGCAATGCTTGGATTTTAAAAAAGTTTTAAAAAAGTGCCATATCAACACATTTTTATTTGAAATCTTTTGGACATCAGACAAATGTTTAAGGAACCCTAGTTGAGTCAGAAAAGGATATTCATACGATAGGCTCTCTGCAAGGCTAGCTTACCTATCTAACTGACAATCTCTTAGACAAAAATAAAAAATATCATCTATTGAAACCAAGACTTGAAAATAACTTGTTGTTTGTATCTGGATGTTTTTTTTTATTGAAATCAAATAAAATAATAATAATAATAAAACTAAAAAAACAAGTCACCTTCATAATCAAACAGTGGTATACCATTTGAGACTTTGAGAAAAGTGGAAACTGTGAGTAAAAATATAGATATTTTGGTGAAGATGAGTTGTAAGCTTGAGTGTTAGGGCAAGATAGTATATTTTTAACTTCTTCTGAACAGAAAAAAAGAAGAAGTGTGAAACAGGAAATGTGTAAGCCTGTGTGTGGGTTTGGCTGACAAATCACTGATTACTCAAGAGTAAGTTCCTGTATGATGATCTACCAAGATTTAACTGAGAAAGAAAAATGGCCTATGATAAAAAGGCTTGGAGTCCCAATCTTTTCTCCAAACCTTCTCTCACTGTAACTTTCTGTATAAAACTGTCTGTATAAAACCAGAAGTTACATCCCTGCACTGACACGTTTAGGAGACAACACCCCTTGAACTTTTAGAACACTTTAGAGAACACATTCATACTGGTTCAAGCTACATAAAAATAACGCTCTGTCTTTTAGAACTGAACATTGGGAGACAACACCCTGTGAACTTTTAGAGCACATTTTAGAAATAGCAGAACCAGACTCAGCACACGCGCCCAAGGCTGACGAGGCAAGTTAGGACATGCGTGTGCTCACATACTGTACGTACACACACCTCTTCACTGACGTGGCGCTTGCTTAAGATAGCTCACCCTTGAATCATCACTTCACCATCCTGAAGCACCCTGTATATGTCACAACGGCACCCTTATGGACAGCATGTTATAGTTCTATAATAGGGCAGGAAATACAATGATACACGAGTCAACGTTCATACTGCTTACAAAATGACCCGTCATACCTTCACTATAACATGGTACGTGTGTTAAAAGTTCATAAAGTTGGGTGTACAAACACCAATGTAACTAGAAGTATTACATCACATTAAAAAAACTGGTCCCTGGTGAGTTTCATTTAACAAGGTTAAATAGGACATCACCACTGTTGGAGCGTTGTACCCTAGGACTTCTGTAGACCCAGAGGGGAATTGTTTTTATAGGCCAGGCTAGCTCCCAGTTATTAACAGGGAGCTCCATGCCTCCATTCACAAGGGGTTTGGACAGGGTCTATCTTTCCCTTCTCCGGCTGGGGACTTCTCCGGCCCCCTCCCCTGACCCTCGTCCTTTCGCACAAACAAAGGGAGGGGTGGTGGAGGGTGGGGTGGGCACTTATCAGGGGTCTGGTTCTGACTAGAAATTATTTCCTGGGAAACCATTGCTGAAATTAAAGCATATAACAGGATACCTCCACCACTATCCGTGACCTCCACAACTATCCGTGACCTCCACCACTACCCTCCACTTCCACCACTACCCTCCACCACTACCCTCCACTACCCTCCACCACTACCCTCCACCTCCACCACTACCCGCCACCTCCACCACTATCCTCCACCTCCACCACTACCCTCCACCTCCACCACTACCCTCCGTCCCCGTCCCCGTCCCCGTCCCCGTCCCTGGCCCAAGACCACAGGAGGCTGCTGAAGGGAGGGCAGCTAATAATAATGGCTGGAATGGAAACCATGTTTTTGATGTGTTCGATGCCATTCCGTTGATTCTGTTCCGGTCATTACTATGAGCCTGCCCATTCCCATTTAAGGTGCTACCAGCCACCTGTGTCCGAGACCTACCAGTACCTCCTCTCCCTCCCACAAATCTCCCCAACTGGCAAAGATCCAAAGCGGCAATGCACTCCTCCTGATGAATGGCATTTCAGCCCAGGATCAGCCATTGGGATTTTGTCCAGAGCTCTTTGCTGTGGAAACAAAGCCAGTTCCACCTGTCCCGTCAAGCACAATGGCTGAATGAGGCTCCCTTTCTGTAGGGGATGTTTGCACAGGCATTGTAAAGGTAGCCCTCTCTGAGTGCTTCAGAATTAGTCAAGCCTTCAGAGGGCTTACTTTACACAGTATTTGTTTCTAGGACAGAGAAAGAAACCCTGGGAAAGTGTCTAGCAGCTAAACTCAAGCTCATTCCAGCCAATTCTCTAACCTTGCTGTTAGATGCACTTGGCTCTTTAGTGGGTAAGTGCGGTGCTTAATTTGAGACGGATACTGTCGGAGCAGGATCTGGCACCTCTCAGTTTTGGACTGTTTCGTTCCGAAACCTATTTCGAGTTGCCTCCTCTGTAATTCTCCTGCCCCCTAAAAAAAACATAGCCTAATGTGAAAATGTAGATTCTCGGCCCACGCCTGATATTCTAAGAATTGATTCGGGTTGGGCCAACCCGGTTTTATGATTTGCACAACATTGTCGCCTAGAGACACAACTCCTGGCAGCTGCTGTATCTCTCACAGAACCCGAATGAGATTCACTTTCTATGATCTCTCTCCCTCTTTCTGCTCTGATAGACATGAGCATGCAACTACCATCCCTCCAGAGTTGTACATCATTTAGTTTTTTTTTTATAGAATCATAGCCATGGGATGGGTGGGGGTGGTGCTACATCACCTCTGATAAATGGAAATACATTTGTCAAAGGTGTAGAATTACTGCCATCTGTTCATAAATAAATGAAATGATTCAGAATACTACACCAGGAGTAGGACTATAATTTTGCCACAGAGGATCAATAGTTTTTTATATTTAATTTTTTATAGCCTAGCTGTGGATTATGTGTAGCCCAATCACGATGCATTGCCTACAGCATGCAGCCAAAACAGGCCTTTCGCAATATTTCAAATAAAACCGTCAAATAGCTTATAGGTTGAAAAGCAAATGGCTCTTGCTGAAACAAAAATATTTATCTGTCTGTAGGCTACGAAAACATTTTTATCAACTTCCAAATAGGCCTATTGAGAGCACAGCATTGTTTATACAAACTACATAAAACGTGAGAGAGATGGGCAGGAGCGCAGGGGCTATCAACAGTCAGTAAGCTACACATCATTGGGTGAGTCAGTGAAACTGGAAAGTGTTGTAGGACTATAATTTCCTCCTCATATTGTACACTATGTGTGTCTCTTCAACACATAGGCCTAGGCTATTGACAGATTCAATATGAGGTCATTTTTAATGATCTCAGATTGTCAGTGTGTCAGTGTCAAAGTATAGCCTGACATTTCAATAATTTGTTTAGTATTAAAAAAGATTTGGCCAAAGTCTCCAGTCCAAAAATGACATAGAATTGCATTTACAAAAGGCCCAATTTTTCCCGGACCCTAGGCTACAAAATACATTATGCAAACGCCTCTATTTTATTATTAAAGTGATTTTCAGTACCTAAGAGCTCCCCAGGTCACCCCCCTCTCACGCTCACGTTTTGTTCCTATCACACCCTGATCTGTTTCACCTGCCTTTGTGCTCGTCTCCACCACCCTCCAGGTGTCGCCCAAGGCTTCAAAATAAAGGTGAAACAGAATCGATGACCTCTGCTTGACCTGTTGTTTGCCTGCCCCCTGTTTCGTAAATAAAAATGTGTTATTTCGAACTGTCTGCATCTGGGTCTCATCCTGAGGTCTGATAGTTCCGGCACCTCCCGATTTACAAATTAAGCACTGGGTTAGTGTCCAACAAAAACCACTCCCCATAGGTTTCACTGACGTGTTGCTTTTAGACAAGGTATAGGTTTACAGAATGATCTTGTATTTTTGCCTTTATTTGAAAAAAAATAAAAAGGCGTCATCACACTGCTACAGAAGCCAAAATGCAAATCAAACAAGTATGATCTCTTGTATTATAACGTCAGGGCTAACAGGGTAAACAAACGAAGACACAGTAAACAGGCAGGGGGGTACAAGGTCATTTAAGTTACACTCGGCTGATCACATACCATGGGAACTATGCTGATCACATACCATGGGAACTATGCTGATCACATACCATGGGAACTATGCTGATCACATACCATGGGAACTATGCTGATCACATACCATGGGAACTATGCTGATCACATACCATGGGAACTATGCTGATCACATACCATGGGAACTATGCTGATCACATACCATGGGAACTATGCTGATCACATACCATGGGAACTATGCTGATCACATACCATGGGAACTATGCTGATCACATACCATGGGAACTATGCTGATCACATACCATGGGAACTATGCTGATCACATACCATGGGAACTATGCTGATCACATACCATGGGAACTATGCTGATTACATACCATGGGAACTATGCTGATCACATACCATGGGAACTATGCTGATCACATACCATGGGAACTATGCGTGACTGACCGAATATTTATTTTGTAGCTGTGGTGCAAATCATTCTTTTATTGGTGAGGTGGGTCTTATGTCACTTTTCATTTTCCAAATCCGGTGGGAACGAGGAAAGAGAGGTAATGGCGGTCTGATAAAGTCCTGCTGAAAAAGAACGACTGACCACATGAATATGGTTTACTCTCTCTTTCTATAATAACTGTGTTTATGTGCGTATTTGCAAGCAAGAGAGAAAGAGAGAGTGAGAGCTTGACAGAAAGAGAAAGAGGCTTTTTACAGTCAGAGTAGAAGCAGTGGTCCTATTAGTTCCCAGTCATGCATGAAACTGGATGAGTGGTTGGTGAGAGTGAAGATTATGGAAGCTAACACTGTTATTCTAGTTGAAAACAGAACATTCCCCTCCATCACCCCTACAAGGGCTGGAGCACAGAGAGCTCTGTCCCTGGCTTATATAAGAGGTGGAGGGCTAAGACTTTGTGTCCACAGAGAGTCAGGTATCTGGCACAGACAATATCCTGCTCAAAACTGTTGATCTCTATGCATCAGGGTTTCAGGCCAGGTTACTCCTACCCGGTCAAAACAACTATTGCACAGCAGGATGGTCGTAAGACCTTTTGATTTTGCATTATGGTGACAAATAGATCTCTCATCTGTGAGAGCAGAAATGTGCCCGAGATGAAGATCAATTGTGCTAATTTGAGTAGTGAACAGATTAAAATGGGGTTGTCATGAAATTTCTCAATGATTCATGGAGCTGAGCTCATTCAAAAAATAATCGGTGGGATATATATATGAACGTGGTCTGACTTTGAATAGGAAACAACCACACTACCAACTACCCCTAACCCTAACCTCTACTGCTACAATACTACCAACTAGCCCTAATCCTAACCTCTACAAATACCATACCACCAACTACCCCTAACCCTAACCTCTACTGCTACAATACTACCAACTAGCCCTAATCCTAACCCCTACAAATACCATACCACCAACTACCCCTAACCCTAACCTCTACTGCTACCATACTACCATACAACCAACAACCCAAAACCCATACCGCTATCCTACTACCATACAACCAACTACATATAACCCCTACTGCTACCCTCTACTATACTACCAACTACCCCTAACCCTAACCTCTACTGCTACCATACTACCAACTACCCCTAACCTCTACTGCTACAATACTACCAACTAGCCCTAATCCTAACCCATACAAATACCATATTCGCAACTACCCTTAACCCTAACCCCTACTGCTACCACACTACCAACTACCCATAACCCCTACCGCTACCCTACTACCATACAACCGACTACCCATAACCCCTACTGCTACCATACAACCAACTACCCTAACCCCTACTGCTACCACACTACTAACTACCCTAACCCCTACTGCTACCACACTACCAACTACCCATAACCCCTACTGCTACCCTACTACCATACAACCAACTACCCATAACCCCTACCGCTACCCTACTACCATACAACCAACTACCTATTACCCCTACTGCTACCCTACTACCATACTACCAACTACCCATATCCCCTACCGCTACCCTACTACCACACAACCAACTACAAATAACCCCTACTGCTACCCTACTACCACACAACCAACTACCCATAACCCCTACCGCTACCCTACTACCAACTAACCATAACACCTACTGCTACCCTACTACCATACTACCAACTACCCATAACCCCTACTGCTACCCTACTACCCTACAACCAACTACCCATAACCCCTACTGCTACCATACTACCAACTAACCTTAACCCCTACTACTACCCTACTACCAACTACCCATAACCCCTACCGCTACCCTACTACCCTACTACCAACTACCCATAATCCCTACTGCTACCCTACTACCCTACTACCAACTACCCATAACCCCTACTGCTACCCTACTACCATACTACCAACTACCCATAACCCCTATTACTACCATACTACCAACTACCCATAACCCCTATTACTACCATACTACCAACTACCCATAACCCCTATTACTACCATACTACAAACTACCCATAACCCCTACTGCTACCCTACTACCATACAACCAACTACCCATAACCCCTACCGCTGTCCTACTACCATACTACCAACTACCCATAACCCCTACTGCAACCCTACTACCATACTACCAACTACCCATAACCCCTACCGCTACCCTACTACCATACAACCAACTACCCATAACCCCTACTGCTACTCTACTACCCTACTACCAACTACCCATAACCCCTACCGCTACCCAACTACCAACTACCCATAACCCCTACTGCTACCCTACTACCAACTACCCATAACCCCTATTACTACCCTACTACCAACTACCCATAACCCCTACTGCTACCCTACTACCATACTACCAACTACCCATAACGCCTACCGCTACCCTACTACCATACTACCAACTACCCATAAACCCTATTACCACCATACTACCCATAACCCCTATTACTACCATACTACCAACTACCCATAACCCCTACTGCTACCCTACTACCATACTACCAACTACCCATAACCCCTACCGCTACCCTACTACCACACTACCAACTACCCATAACCCCTACCGCTACCCTACTACCATACAACCGACTACCCATAACCCCTACTGCTACCATACTACCAACTACCCTAACCCCTACTGCTACCACACTACCAACTACCCTAACCCCTACTGCTACCACACTACCAACTACCCTTAACCCTAACCCCTACTGCTACCACACTACCAACTAACCATAACCCCTATTACTACCATACTACAAACTACCCATAACCCCTACTGCTACCCTACTACCATACAACCAACTACCCATAACCCCTACCGCTACCCTACTACCATACAACCAACTACCCATATCCCCTACCGCTACCCTACTACCACACAACCAACTACAAATAACCCCTACTGCTACCCTACTACCACACAACCAACTACCCATAACCCCTACCGCTACCCTACTACCAACTAACCATAACACCTACTGCTACCCTACTACCATACTACCAAATACCCATAACCCCTACTGCTACCCTACTACCCTACAACCAACTACCCATAACCCCTACCCTACTACCAACTACCCATAACCCCTACCGCTACCCTACTACCAACTACCCATAACCCCTACCGCTACCCTACTACCCTACTACCAACTACCCATAATCCCTACTGCTACCCTACTACCCTACTACCAACTACCCATAACCCCTACTGCTACCCTACTACCATACTACCAACTACCCATAACCCCTATTACTACCATACTACAGACTACCCATAACCCCTACTGCTACCCTACTACCATACAACCAACTACCCATAACCCCTACCGCTGCCCTACTACCATACTACCAACTACCCATAACCCCTACTGCTACCCTACTACCTTACTACCAACTACCCATAACCCCTACCGCTACCCTACTACCATACAACCAACTACCCATAACCCCTACTGCTACCCTACTACCCATAACCCCTACCGCTACCCTACTACCAACTACCCATAACCCCTACTGCTACCCTACTACTAACTACCCATAACCCCTATTACTACCCTACTACCAACTACCCATAACCCCTACTGCTACCCTACTACCATACTACCAACTACCCATAACGCCTACCGCTACCCTACTACCATACAACCAACAACCCATAACCCCTACTGCTACCCTACTACCATACTACCAACTACCCATAAACCCTATTACCACCATACTACCCATAACCCCTATTACTACCATACTACCAACTACCCATAACCCCTACTGCTAACCTACTACCATACTACCAACTACCCATAACCCCTACAGCTACCCTACTACCATACTACCAACTACCCATAACCCCTACTGCTACCATATTACCATACTACCAACTGCCCATAACCCCTACTACTACCCTACTACCATACAACCAACTACCCATAACCCCTACCTACCGCTACCCTACTACCATACTACCAACTACCCATAACCCCTACTGCTACCCTACTACCTTACTACCCATAACCCCTACTGCTACCCTACTACCAACTACCCATAACCCCTACCGCTACCCTACTACCATACTACCCATAAACCCTACCGCTACCCTACTACCATACAACCAACTACCCATAATCCCTACTGCTACCCTACTACCAACTACCCATATCCCCTACCGCTACCCTACTACCAACTACCCATAACCCCTACTGCTACCCTACTACCATACTACCAATTACCCATAACCCCTACCGCTACCCTACTACCATACTATCAACTACCCATAACCCCTACTGCTACCCTACTACCCTACTACCAACTACCCATAACCCCTACCGCTACCCTACTACCCTACTACCAACTACCCATAACCCCTACTGCTACCCTACTACCATACAACCAACTACCCATAAACCCTACCGCTACCCTACTACCAACTACCCACAACCCCTACCGCTACCCTACTACCATAATACCAACTAACCTTAACCCCTACTACTACCACCATACTACCAACAACCCTAACCCCTACTACTACCATACTACCAACAACCCTAACCCCTACTAATACCATACTATCAACAAACCATAACCCCTACTACTACCATACTACCAACTACCCATAACCTCTACTGCTACCATACTACCAATTAACCTTAACCCCTACTGCTACCATACTACCAACTAACCATAACCCCTACTGCTACCATACTACCAACTACCCTAACCTCTACTAATACCATACTACCAACTACCCCTAAACCCTACTACTACCATACTACCAACTACCCCTTAGCCTAACCCCTACTGCTACCATACTACCAACTAACCTTAATCCCTACTACTACCATACTACTAACTACCCCTACTCCCTACTGCTACCACACTACCAACTAACCCTAACCCCTACTGCTACCATACTACCAACTAACCTTAACCCCTACTACTAACTACCCTTAACCCTACACCCTACTGCTAGCATACTACCAACTACCCATAACCCCTACTACTACCATACTACCAACTAACCTTAACCCCTACTACTACAACCATACTACCAACAACCCTAACCCCTACTGCTAGCATACTACCAACTACCCATAACCCCTACTGCTACCATACTACCAACTAACCTTAACCCCTACTACTACCATACTACTAACTACCCATACTCCCAACTGCTACCACACTACCAACTAACCCTAACCCCTACTGCTACCATACTACCAACTAACCTTAACCCCTACTACTAACTACCCTTAACCCTACACCCTACTGCTAGCATACTACCAACTACCCTTAACCCCTACTACTACCATACTACCAACTAACCTTAACCCCTACTACTACAACCATACTACCAACTACCCATAACCCCTACTGCTACCATACTAACAATTAACCTTAACCCCTACTGCTAGCATACTACCAACTACCCCTTAGCCTAACCCCTACTGCTAGCATACTACCAACTGACCTTAACCCCTACTGCTACCATACTACCACACTACCAACTAACCATAACCCCTACTGCTACCATACTACCATACTACCAACTAACCATAACCCCTACTAATACCACACTACCAACTACCCTTAACCCCTACTACTACCATACTACCAACAACCCTAACCCCTACTGCTACTATACTACCAACTAACCTTAACCCCTACTACTACCATACTACCAACTACCCCTAACCCCTACTAATACCAAACTACCATACTACCAACTAACCATACCCCTACTAATACCACAGTACCATCTACCCATGACCCCTACTGCTACCATAACCTACTGCTACCATACTACCAACTACGCATAACCCCTACTACTACATACTACCAACTACCCCTAAACCCTTCTACTACCATACTACCAACTACCCCTTAGCCTAACCCCTACTGCTACCATACTACCAACTAACCTTAACCCCTACTACTACCATACTACTAACTACCCCTACTCCCTACTGCTACCACACTACCAACTAACCCTAACCCCTACTGAATCCATACTACCAACTAACCTTAACCCCTACTACTAACTACCCTTAACCCTACACCCTACTGCTAGCATACTACCAACTACCCATAACCCCTACTACTACCATACTACCCCTAACCCCTACTGCTATCATACTACCAACTAACCTTAACCCTAACCCCTACTACTACCATACTACCAACTGACCTTAACCCCTACTACTACCATACTACCAACAACCCTAACCCCTACTACTACCATACTACCCCTAACCCCTACTACTACCACACTACCAACTACGCATAACCCCTACTGCTACCAAACTACCATACTACCAACTAACCATAACCCCTACTAGTACCACACTACCAACTACCCATAACCCCTACTGCTACCATAACCTACTGCTACCATACTACCAACTACGCATAACCCCTACTGCTACCATACTACCAATTAACCATAACCCCTACTAATACCACACTACAAACTACCCATAACCCCTACTGCTACCACAACCTACTGCTACCATACTGCCAACTAACCATAACCCCTACTAATCCCACACTACCAACTAACCATAAACCCCTACCAATACCACACTACCAACTACCCTAACCCCTACTGCTACCATAACCTACTGCTACCATACTACCAACTACGCATAACCCCTACTGCTACCATACTACCAATTAACCTTAACCCCTACTGCTACCATACTACCAACTACCCATAACCCCTACTGCTACCATACTACCAACTAACCTTAACCCCTACTACTACCATACTACTAACTACCCCTACTCCCTACTGCTACCACACTACCAACTAACCCTAACCCCTACTGCTACCATACTACCAATTAACCTTAACCCCTACTGCTACCATACTACCAACTACCCATAACCCCTACTGCTACCATACTACCAACTAACCTTAACCCCTACTACTACCATACTACTAACTACCCCTACTCCCTACTGCTACCACACTACCAACTAACCCTAACCCCTACTGCTACCATACTACCAACTAACCTTAACCCCTACTACTAACTACCCTTAACCCTACACCCTACTGCTAGCATACTACCAACTACCCATTACCCCTACTACTACCATACTACCAACTAACCTTAACCCCTACTACTACCACCATACTACCAACTACCCATAACCCCTACTGCTAGCATACTACCAACTAACCATAACCCCTACTGCTACGAAACTACCACACTACCAACTACGCATAACCCCTACTGCTACCAAACTACCATACTACCAACTAACCATAACCCCTACTAATACCACACTACCAACTACCCATAACCCCTACTACTAACATACTACCAACAACCCTAACCCCTACTACTAACATACTACCAACTACCCCTAACCTCTACTAATACCACACTACCAACTAACCTTAACCCCTACTGCTACCATAACCTACTGCTACCATACTACCAACTACGCATAACCCCTACTGCTACCATACTACCAATTAACCTTAACCCCTACTGCTACCATACTGCCAACTCCCCCTAACCCCTACTACTACCATACTACCAACTACCCTAACCTCTACTAATACCATACTACCAACTACCCCTAAACCCTACTACTACCATACTACCAACTACCCCTAACCCCTACCATACTACCAACTACCCATAACCCCTACTGCTACCATCCTACCAACTACTCATAACCCCTACCATACTACCAACTACCCCTAACCCCTACTACTACCACCATACTACCAACTACCCCTAACCCCTACTACTACCATACTACCAACTACCCATAACCCCTACTACTATCACCATACTACCAACTCCCATAACCCCTACCATACTACCAACTACCCATAACCCTACTACTACCATACTACCAACTACCCATAACCCCTACTACTACCATACTACCAACTACCCTTAACCCCCACTACTACCATACTACCAAGCCCCTACCCATAACCCCTACTAATACCATACTATCAACTACCCCTAACCCCTACTACTACCATACTACCAACTACCCATAACCCCTACTGCAACCATACTACCAACTACCCTAACCCCCACTACTACCAATTACTGCACTTTCCTACCCCTAGACCCTACTACTATCATACTCTCAACTACCCCTAACCCCTACTACTACCATAATACCAACTACCCCTAACCCCTACTACTACCATAATACCAACTACCCCTAACCCCTACTACTACCATAACACCAACTACTTTTGTTCCCATGTGATATCAGACTGCAGCCAATGAAAAGATTGATGATTTTATAAATGCATCCAATGTGCTCCACATTCATTTGGAAGAACACTTAAAATTGTGAACTTGTGATACAAATATAACAATACAAGTGTAACAAAATGGTAAGGACACTAACAACACCTAATAAACTGGACAGATATATTATTTGAAACACAACATGGACATCGATTCCTCATTTGTCATGAGACAGGGCTTAAATTATGTGAAACTGCTCAGATTACTGCACTTTCCTCAAATTGCCATTAGGCCAGTTTCAAATATAACATTTTCATATCAATAATGTACTTTCAGAACGAGATCATGCCTCCGTGTCTCCTGGAGTGAATGTGGCGTGTCCCCAGAGCACAAGGGATGATGTTTATCACATCACCCCCATCATCTCACCAGATTGTTGGAGTACAAGCATTTTGCAGCACCTGCAATAATATCTGCAAATCTGTGTATGCGACCAATAAACTTTGATTTGATTTCACCAGACTAAACACCAGCAGACAGCAGGCTTTGGCTTTGGGGAGGAAAATGGCCTCCAGTCCTTGGTTCAGCCATAGCCTTTGAACTCTGCTAAAGACTGACGTCCCAATTTATTCAGTCTTGCAGGCTGAAACGTCAGGGTTTTAGTGTAAATAATAATGAAATCCTCAGCTTTTTAAAGGGAGAATCAGTTGACCATAATACTTCTGAGGGTAAATGAATATCTTTCATCACGAAAATGACAGTGATGTCTACTAGAAAATTCAACATGAAACCTCCAAAGCAACTCTTCTCTTCTTCCTTCTATAGAGCATGGGTGGGAGATCATAACCACATGGGGGAGTGACTCTCGCACCATTTCCCAACCCTCTAGTGTCATAAGGGAACTTACCAGAAGCATTACTATACTTCTTGGTGTGAAAGGTGGATACTGAGTAGCTCTCTTCTGTCTCGCCTTACCTTTATAAACAGATTTTTTTTGCGTTCATTCAGGGATTTCTCTTCCTGTATGAGGTTGGCGTGCTCTGGGAGAACAGGAGCATTAATAAAGGTGTCTTAGTTTGGCTATTAAGTGCTCGATGTTACATTGGTACAGAACACAACAGCTGTGACTGACTGGGATTTCTCTATCTTAGCCACACAGCCAAAGCAAATCGCTGCTAAACCAAATCCATATGTTTTATCCCTCCTAAGTCTTGTGCAGTTGGCCATTGGTTATGTTACTGTTCCCCCCCCCCCCAAGGTTAGCCTCACGGGTAGACTAAAGGCCAGCTTGAGCTAATGTACTGCATAACGATTCATAGACGAGCAGCTGAACTTCTAATACATGCCAGGATTAAATCCAGGATAAGAAAATGCTTACGTAATCACTTAAAAGTCATGAACCAACCATGATGCATAATAAACTTAACCAAACAATCCTCTAGGACTTACAGTAAATGCTGATGATGTAATGATTGAATCATGGTCCACTCACTGTCTATAATCCTTTTTCAAGATGAAGGCAGAGTAAAATAAACCGAAGGTCTCTCTCTCTCTCTCTCTCTCTCTCTCTCTCTCTCTCTCTCTCTCTCTCTCTCTCTCTCTGTCTCTCTCTCTCATGGAGTTATTCAGGGGGCTTCTGTAAATGTTATTTTACAGTGTGACGCTGGATGATGGACAAACCATCAAACCATAACGCAACTGTAGGGTCACCTCCCTCTTTCCCTCTACACACAGAGACCTTGTGAGCATTGTGAGCATTGAGGTGTGTTGGCCTGTCTGTAACCCGGGCCCATTCATGATTCTGTAATGGAGATAAGGCTGAACTGTATAATTTAAAAGCTGGATCTGGGATTTTGATGTAAGGGGTTTTCTTACACAATCTATCTCCTTATCAAAGACAGCCAAAAAGGACAGTTATTAAATACAGCCAAAAGGACAGTTCACTCTTAAAGAGTTTAAGGTAGGGATGGTGTTAAAACCACTATACAAGTCTCACTTTCTAACCTTTCAAATCATTTTCTATTAATCAGCTTGGTGCGGCTTAGTGAGAGAGATATCCAGGCCGAGCCACGGCTCCAGGAGAGATCAGCTCTGCAACCGTAATTAAATTCATAATGAGACTCGTCAAGGAGCCCCAGAAATCAGACAAGGACACTATCACTAATGATGTCCCTTCCACCCATCTCCACTTTTAGAAATTTTCCACCACAGCGGAATAGGAATTTCACTGATGGGCTGACCCAGACAGATGAGAAGGCCCCATCGAATGAGATCTGTTGTGTAAGGTGTGCCATTTAATTAAATGTACTATAAGCTTACAACTAGTAAGTGAATGTCCTTTTGCATGTACAAAGCCTATAGGCCAAGCTGCAGCATGCCTTGGTTGGCCATTTGGTATGCTTTATTCACTCAATATCCTTTGGCCAATTGGAGTAATCAAAAGTCACTATGTTGTCTTTCATACCCCTTTCATAAGAAAAGCAAAGACTATAAACTTTCTGGATCCTATGTGAATGGCAGTCCCCCCGAATATGTGATTCTTCTTGGTGTTGGGCTTTGTCTGATGTCTGAATGCAGGGGGATTGATTGGCTCACCAAAACAAGAGCTGTCACCATGAAGAGAGCGAAAGTGAGACGCACACAGAAAAACACACATACAGACAGACAGAGAGAGACAGAGAGACAGAGAGAGAGACAGAGAGAGAGAGAGAGAGAGAGACAGAGAGAGCAAGAGAACGCGAGAGAGAGGCGCGCCAGGGCACTGGACTGTTCACCAGTAATCCACTGCATTCTGACAGCTCTCTCCTAAATACCCCTACACCCACAGACAGCTGGACTGAGACCAGCTGACTGGTTGCTATGTCAACCTCTTGCACCATTGCATCCTGAAACCAATGGGGTGACCACAACAACCCCTTTTTAATCCAATCTCCAGTTTGTCAGTCCAACAAAGTCATTGAATAAGGCCCCAGACTTTTCGGATGGCTTATTGTGTTTTTGAGCTATAGTTCTGCTCCCACCGGCCATTAATCTTCATTAGGCTGCAATACCATGTCCCCGCACTCTACACAACAATCAATACCATGTCCCCGCACTCTACACAACAATCAATACCATGTCCCCGCACTCTACACAACAATCAATACCATGTCCCCGCACTCTACACAACAATCAATACCATGTCCCCGCACTCTACACAACAATCAATACCACACACACAATCAATACCATGTCCCCGCACTCTACACAACAATCAATACCATGTGCCCGTACTCTACACAACAATCAATACCATGTCCCCGCACTCTACACAATCAATCAATACCATGTCCCCGCACTCTACACAACAATCAATACCATGTCCCCGCACTCTACACAACAATCAATACCATGTCCCCGCACTCTACACAACAATCAATACCATGTCCCCGCACTCTACACAACAATCAATACCATGTCCCCGCTCTCTACACAACAATCAATACCATGTCCCCGCACTCTACACAACAATCAATACCATGTGCCCGTACTCTACACAACAATCAATACCATGTTCCCGCACTCTACACAACAATCAATACCATGTCCCCGCACTCTACACAACAATCAATACCATGTCCCCGCACTCTACACAACAATCAATACCATGTCCCGCACTCTACACAATAATCAATACCATGTCCCCGCACTCTACACAACAATCAATACCATGTCCCCGCACTCTACACAACAATCAATACCATGTCCCCGCACTCTACACAACAATCAATACCATGTCCCGCACTCTACACAACAATCAATACCACGTCCCCACACTCTACACAACAATCAATACCATGTCCCCACACTCTACACAACAATCAATACCATGTCCCCACACTCTACACAAACATTATGCCATCTCTAAAGACCCAAACAAAAAATAAAACAATAAAACAGACCCCTCAATTTCATTTATTCTTGCTGCTCAATCCCAAACCTCTTTGTCAATTTGGTTGCTGGGGAAACGACTCTTCTGATCCACTTGCCAGAAAGACAGCTAACCGACAGAATGCCATATCTAACATGACTCCTCTCTAATCCTCTGAGGCTGGTTACTCATCGCTGGAGCACTAACATCAGTCCTGCATCGCCACAATACATTTTATTTCAAGTATGTCCAACATGTTTGATATGAAATGTATTGGGATTGACACCTGCTCTTTTGATAAGATAGACTGACCAGGTGAAAGCTATGATCCCTTATTGATGTCACCTGTTAAATCCACTTCAATCAGTGTCGATGAAGGGGATTTGCATGGTCCCCCCCCCACTTTTATATTATCTATGCATATTCACTTGAACTCTACCTACATGTACATATAACCATAATTACCTCGACTAACCGGTGCCCCCGCATATTGACTTTGTAACGGTACCCCCTGTATATAGCCTCGCTACTGTTATTTTACTGCTGCTCATTAACTATTTGTTAATTTTATTTTTTACGTATCTATTTTTTACTTAAAACATATTTTTCTTAAAACTGCATTGTTGGTTAAGGGCTTGTAAGTAAGCATTTCACTGCAAGGTTCACTACACCTGTTGTATTTGGCGCATGTGATAAATAACATTTGATTTGATTTGAGACAGGTTAAAGAAGGATTTTTTAAGCCTTGAGACCATTGAGACATGGATTTATGTGCCTTTGAACGGGGTATGGTAGTAGGTGCCATGCGCACCGGTTTGTGTCAAGAACTGTAACGCTTCTGGGCTTTTCATGCTCAACAGTTTCCCGTGTGTATCAAGAATGGTCCACCACCCAACGGACATCCAGCCAACTTTACACAACTATGGGAAGCGTTGGAGTCAACATGGGTCAGCATCCCTGTGGAACGCTTCGACACCTTGTAGAGTCAACATGGGTCAGCATCCCTGTGGAACGCTTCGACACCTTGTAGAGTCAACATGGGTCAGCATCCCTGTGGAATGCTTCGACACCTTGTAGAGTCAACATGGGTCAGCATCCCTGTGGAACGCTTCGACACCTTGTAGAGTCAACATGGGTCAGCATCCCTGTGGAACGCTTCGACACCTTGTAGAGTCAACATGGGTCAGCATCCCTGTGGAACGCTTCGACACCTTGTAGAGTCAACATGGGTCAGCATCCCTGTGGAACGCTTCGACACCTTGTAGAGTCAACATGGGTCAGCATCCCTGTGGAACGCTTCGACACCTTGTAGAGTCCATGCCCCAATCGATTGAGGCTATTCTGAAGGCAACTCAATATTAGGAAGGTGTTCCTAATATTTGGTACACTCTGTGTAGAGCTATGAATATGGGTTACTAGACAGAACTCATTATGTTGTGTGGGGAATAGATTTTGGCCCATAAGTAAAAGTGAAAGACCTAACTGTTTCTACAGACAGCCAAAAATAAATAATTCTCCCTGCATATTTTTTTTCCCTGCAGAGAAGTGATAATGACTTGATATCAGCATCTCACATGTGGGAGGTGACAATCTGGTGATCACACCACAGAACTGTTGATATCTTTTCTTAACAGGTTGGCTTCCTTTTTCCACTCTCCACATCTCCACGACAACCACCAGCTGTCTGCACAAAAAACAAGACTTAACTTAAAAAAGATTAGGAAAACACACCCGCTGTGAGGATGCAAATAGAACATCCATGCAGCCAGTGAATGAATTGGGAAAATAGACAGAAGTCCGATATGCACGCTGCTTAAGGGGCCCCTGCCTGCCTAAATTGTAAGGCATTTGATTTTATGGATAGAAGAACTTCCAGATAATCTGTGTCTCATTCCTAGAAAAACAAAGCAGTGTTTATTTTATAAGAACATAATGGGAGCTTTTTGCTGAATTTGCACAGCAGCATGGGGTCCTGAGTGGGACTTTAGGAAGAGAATGGGGGGGGGGGAATCCGAGTGTCATCATCTGTGATGGGGTTTGAGACCCCCTGACATTCTGGGTTGGAGTGTCTACATATTTGACTGATTGGACAGGCAGAAATCGAATTCCTTTCGCCACATCAGTGGTCAGACCCAAGAGGGTGAACAACAAAGCTTTTGGACAGCAGCTCAATCTGGAGCAGTGCAATTTCTCAATCTGGGGGCCAATCTGAACTGGCACCTATAGTGTCAAAAGTAGTAGGGAATAGCGTGCTGTTTTGGACCCAATCTGAGTGTTCCAGATCCTTGCCAAAGGGTCATCATGGCAAACCATAAGCTCCTGCCCACACAGACACTCACTATACACTTACTGAACCCCTCAGACAATGACTAGCCCTCCACAGACGAAGCAACGTTCTCTCAGAGCAAACAAACCCAGAGATGTTTTCATTTGTCTTAGCAGCAGGCCAGCCCCCACGCGTCTGTTGGCCCTTCTATAAACACACTGGCCTGCCTGTACAGTACAGGCATCTGTACTCAACTTCTCTACTGCTCTTCTCTGGACCTGGTATTATGGCTTGAAGATGGAAATGAAACTCTGTCGAGTTCAAACAGATCACATCAACAGGTGCTAGAGAACTAATGAACACATTTTTTTCAGCTTTTATTTCTTTCATCACATTCCCAGTGGGTCAGAGGTTTACATACACTCAATTAGTAATTGGTAGCAATGCCTTTAAATTGTTTAGCTTGGGTCAAATATTTCGGGTAGCCTTCCACAAGCTTCCCACAGTAAGTTGGGAGAATTTTGGCCCATTCCTCCTGACAGAGTTGGTGTAACTGAGTCAGGTTTGTTGGCCTCCTTGCTCGCACACGCTTTTTCAGTTCTGCATACAAATTCTCTAAGGGATTGAGGTCAGGGCTTTGTGATGGCCACTTCAATACATTAACTTTGTTGTCCTGAAGCAATTTTGCCACAACTTTGGAAGTATGCTGGTGGTCATTGTCCATTTGGAAGACCCATTTGCGACCAAGCTTTAACTTCCTGACCGATGTCTTGAGATGTTGCTTCAATATATCCACATAATTTTCCTCCCTCATGGTGCCATCTATTTTGTGAAGTGCACCAGTCCCTCCTGCAGCAAAGCACCCCCACAACATGATGCTGCCACCCTCATGCTTCAAGGTTGAGATGGTGTTCTTCAGGTTGCAAGCAACCCCTTTTTTTCTCAAAAACATAACGATGGTCATTATGGCCAAACAGTTCTGTTTTTGTTTCATCAGACCAGAGGACATTTCTCCAAAAAGTACAATTGTTGCCCCCATGTGCAGTTGCAAACCACAGTCTGGCTTTTTTTATGGCGGTTTTGGAGCAGTGGCTTCTTCCTTGCTGAGCGCCCTTTCAAGCTATGTCGATATAGGACTTGTTTTACTATGGATATCGATACTTTTGTGCCTGTTTCCTCCAACATTTTCACAAGGTCCTTTGCTGTTGTTCTGGGATTGATTTGCACTTTTCACACCAAAGTACGTTCATCTCTAGGAGACAGAACGCGTCTCTTTCCTGAGCGGTATGCCAGCTGTGTGGTCCCATGGTGTTTATACTTGCTTATTATTGTTTGTACAGATGAACATGGTACCTTCAGGCATTTGGAAATTGCTCCCAAGGATGAACCAGACTTGTAGAGGTCTACAATTTTCTTCTGAGGTCTTGGCTGATTTTGTTTGATTTTCCCATGATGTCAAGCAAAGAGGCACTGAGTTTGAAGGTAGGCCTTGAAATACAGGTACACCTCCTGACTCAAATGATGTCAATTAGCCTATCAGAAGCTTCTGGAATTGTCCAAGCTGTATAAAGGGACAGTCAACTTAGTGTATGTAAACTTCTGACCCACGGGAATTGTGATACAGTAAATTATAAGTGAAATAATCTGTCTGTAAACAATTGCTGGAAAAATGACTTGTGTCATCCACAAAGTAGATGTCCTAACCGACTTGCCAAATCTATAGTTTCTTAACAAGACGTTTGTGGAGTGGTTGAAAAAAAGAGTTTTAATGACTCCAACCTAAGTGTATGTAAACTTCTGACTTTAACTGTAAATACAGTTTGTTTCATTATAATGTTGCTCAAAAAAATCGTCAGTGTATCAAATACTTGTTCTCCCCACTGCCGATTTTGCAGGCTTTCCTACTTACAAAGCATGTAGACGTCTGTAATTTTCATCGTAGGTACACTTCAACTGTGAGAGACGGAATCTAAAAGCCTTCCTCTTTGGACAAAGTCTTAAAAACAGGAAGAATGGTATTTAAAAAGGTTTTTGAGGTGTTGGCTTTTAAGAATACCCACAAAGTGAGCAAAGATTGATGCTATTTTCAAAGGAAATGCTGAGATGGTGAAAACATACACAGTATTCAGTGATATGTCAATATATATATATATATACCTTTTTGGAAATGCTGTAGAAGCTAAGTGTAAGACAGCTGGAACATTTCAGTTGATTTTCTTATGGAAAGGTCACACGGTCTTTGCCGCAAGCACATCACTTCAAGATCAGTGTTCATCATTAGATTGTGACAGTGATCTCTCTATGGAGCGATTTCAACACACTTTGGTTACACATGGGGTCTGTGGAAATGATTCAATATCTGTCACAAGCTAAACGTGTCATTTTTCAATAGAGAATTGATTAAACACTGCTGTTTCAGTTCCCAAATGTGTGATGAAAATGAATGTGAAAAGTGCTATAAGAAACAATAAGGACTGAACAGAACATTTTCTAGGAGTGGGCCAATGCATAATGTGTAACAAGAGTACAAGACCAGGTGAGTAACTACAGTACAATGCATAATGTGTACTGTATAGCAATGGTCTGTCTTTGCAAAACTGCTTCAATACATTAAAGTGAGTCTGGTTTAGATTTCAGACTAGTGTGAGGTCAGTGAAGCTCGTGGAGAAATAACTCTTTCATTCAGTACAGAGGGAAAAAACATTAGTACTAAGGCTCCTGTTGTAAACCACACACCTGGAAAGGCAACTGATCACAGCACTTTAACGACAGCACAGGACCAGGTGAGTAACTACAGTGCAGGACCAGGTGAGTAACTATGGGACCAGGTGAGTAACTATGGGAGCAGGTGTGTAACTAGAGGACAAGCCCAGGAGAGTAACTAGAGTATAGGACCAGGTGAGTAACTAGAGAACAGGACCAGGTGAGTAACTAGAGTACAGGACCAGGTGAGTAACTAGAGTACAGGACCAGGTGAGTAACTAGAGGACAAGCCCAGGAGAGTAACTAGAGTATAGGACCAGGTGAGTAACTATAGGACCAGGTGAGTAACTATGGGAGCAGGTGAGTAACTAGAGGACAAGCCCAGGAGAGTAACTAGAGTATAGGACCAGGTGAGTAACTAGAGAACAGGACCAGGTGAGTAACTAGAGTACAGGACCAGGTGAGTAACTAGAGTACAGGACCAGGTGAGTAACTACAGTACAGGACCAGGTGAGTAACTACAGTACAGGACCAGGTGAGTAACTAGAGGACAAGCCCAGGAGAGTAACTAGAGTATAGGACCAGGTGAGTAACTAGAGAACAGGACCAGGTGAGTAACTACAGTACAGGACCAGGTGAGTAACTACAGTACAGGACCAGGTGAGTAACTAGAGGACAAGCCCAGGAGAGTAACTAGAGTATAGGACCAGGTGAGTAACTAGAGAACAGGACCAGGTGAGTAACTACAGGACCAGGTAAGTAACTACAGTACAGACCATGTGAGTAACTAGAGGACAGGACCAGGTGAGTAACTACAGGACCAGGTGAGTAACTAGAGCACAGGACCCGGTGAGTAACTAGAGTACAGGATCAGGTGAGTAACTACAGGATCAGGTGAGTAACTACAGTACAGGACCAGGTGAGTAACTAGAGGACAGGACCAGGTGAGTAACTAGAGAACAGGACCAGGTGAGTAACTAGAGGACAGGACCAGGTGAGTAACTAGAGAACAGGACCAGGTGAGTAACTACAGTACAGGACCAGGTGAGTAACTAGAGTACAGGATCAGGTGAGTAACTACAGTACAGGACCAGGTGAGTAACTACAGGACCAGGTGAGTAACTACAGTACAGGACCAGGTGAGTATAACTAAAGCACGGGACCAGGTGAGTAACTACAGTACAGGACCAGGTGAGTAACTACAGTACAGGACCAGGTGAGTAACTACAGTACAGGACCAGGTGAGTAACTAGAGGACAGGACCAGGTGAGTAACTACAGGAGCACAGGACCAGGTGAGTAACTACAGGACCAGGTGAGTAACTAGAGCACAGGACCCGGTGAGTAACTAGAGTACAGGATCAGGTGAGTAACTACAGGATCAGGTGAGTAACTACAGTACAGGACCAGGTGAGTAACTAGAGGACAGGACCAGGTGAGTAACTAGAGAACAGGACCAGGTGAGTAACTACAGTACAGGACCAGGTGAGTAACTAGAGTACAGGATCAGGTGAGTAACTACAGTACAGGACCAGGTGAGTAACTAGAGTACAGGACCAGGTGAGTAACTACAGGACCAGGTGAGTAACTACAGTACAGGACCAGGTGAGTAACTAGAGTACAGGATCAGGTGAGTATAACTAAAGCACGGGACCAGGTGAGTAACTACAGTACAGGACCAGGTGAGTAACTACAGTACAGGACCAGGTGAGTAACTACAGTACAGGACCAGGTGAGAAACTAGAGGACAGGAACAGGTGAGTAACTAGAGCACAGGACCAGGTGAGTAACTAGAGTACAGGACCAGGTGAGTGACTACAGTACAGGACCAGGTGAATAACTAGAGTACAGGACCAGGTGAGTAACTACAGGACCAGGTGAGTAACTACAGTACAGGACCAGGTGAGTATCTAGAGCACAGGACCAGGTGTGTAACTAGAGCACAGGACCAGGTGTGAGACAATAAACCTATTAGATTGTACCGATCTATGAACAAACGTGCTGTGTGTGTGTGTGTGTGTGTGTGTGTGTGTGTGTGTGTGTCATAGCCGGTGAGTAGGGTGTATTTTCTGCAGCAGTAGGCAGCTTGTCTGCTTTTGAAAGTCAGTGAACCATGCAGAACAGAGAGTGTTGCTGCAGTTCCTGCCAACGGGCTACACCTCACGTCACCTTGCCTCTGGGTGACCCGCTCTAACAATGTCTGGATTCACCACAATGTCCTATTTCTGTCTTTCATGTTGTAAACGATGTTGCAGGTCGTTCCACAGGAGTACCACAGATGAAGCCATACATCATAGTAAATCTGGTCATGCTTCATGCATGATACTTAGAAAGCACAATGTTGCTGTCGGAAGAAAAAACAGGACATTTTTCAGGAAAATGAAAAAAACTTCCATATTTTACAATGAACAAACATACAATTTAGAAACTTCAGAAGCTATTTTGATGACATTTTGAAGAGTACACTGAGGAAAGTTACTGCTTTCAGTCCAAATGGGCAGAGTTGGGTCAGAGTAGAAGAGAAGACCACTCCATTTTGACTCCTATATTTTATATGGATGGATTAATGATGATTTTTAGGGAAATCAAAGTAAGAGGGAGACAATCACGATCACAGTGTGTAATGTAAACAAAACCACAAGCATAATGACTAGTGTGTCCTCTCAGAAACATACAACTCTAGAATCTTCTCAAACCACTCTAGAATCCACTCAAACAAGACCCTCCAATTGGCTGTTTCGGATGGGAACACTGCTGTCACTCATGGCCAGTTATGTTTAACCCAAACTGCAGTTCAATTTCTATTCACATCTATGTAATCTGAGGAGAGAGTCGAGAGAGAAGAGAAAGACAGGGAACGAGAAAGAAGTGTGTGTGACTGTCCTGGGGCGTATTTGATGCATCAGATATGGACAAATGTTTGTTTTCTTATTAGAATTAAATATCAAATAACTCTTGAAAGATACATCCACTAATAACAGTCATTATTTCTCTGACAAGTTACGCTAAAATGAGGTGATAAATTCTTTAGGAACGTAATTCCTTTTGCAATTAGTGAAGCTAACTGTAGACTATAGACTAAACTGGCCAAGCATGAGGAAGTTGGTCTGGATAGAATGTCAAGTGTCCATTTTATTTCATGAATGGGACGCTTGCTGCTTAACACCGTCAGGCCATCATGAACGTTAAAATCCTCTAGGAAACCTTTCATTTGAACTGTGTGTGACCGTTTCAAAATAAAGCTCTGGGTCCTGGTCAATACGAAGCTAACTGTTCAGAACATTCCAATATAACCACTCTCAGACTCTTCTTCCTAGGAGGTGGAGGTGGTAGAATACATCAAGGAAAGAGGCTACTTCTGTGGAAACGTATTTTCACCCAGCGAAGCAAAAAGTCTGTTTTGGATGTATTAAGCTGCTGCGCTTGCCTACCGGGTGAAGAAACTGCAGCCGTATCAGCCATCTCACCTGTCTGTACACACACATACATGTCCCAACACACCAAACATTGAAAACACAGTTATGAAAGGGAATCCTCCCTCTCCATCGTGTACATTTCATTTCCTGATTTACAGTAGCACTTTAGCTGAGTGACCAGCCTCTGGGCCAGCCCAAGATGGAAGTCCCCAGACAGCCATGTTGAGACCAGCCTCTGGGCCAGCCCATGATGGAAGTCCCCAGACAGCCATGTTGAGACCAGCCTCTGGGCCAGCCCATGATGGAAGTCCCCAGACAGCCATGTTGAGACCAGCCTCTGGGCCAGCCCATGATAGATGTCCCCAGACAGCCATGTTGAGACCAGCCTCTGGACCAGCCCATGATAGATGTCCCCAGACAGCCATGTTGAGACCAGCCTCTGGGCCAGCCCATGATGGAAGTCCACAGACAGCCATGTTGAGACCAGTCTCTGGGCCAGCCCATGATAGATGTCCCCAGACAACCATCTTGAGACCAGCCTCTGGACCAGCCCATGATAGATGTCCCCAGACAGCCATGTTGAGACCAGCCTCTGGACCAGCCCATGATAGATGTCCCCAGACAGCCATGTTGAGACCAGCCTCTGGGCCAGCCCATGAAGGAAGTCCCCAGACAGCCATGTTGAGACCAGCCTCTGGGCCAGCCCATGATGGATGTCCCCAGACAGCCATGTTGAGACCAGCCTCTGGGCCAGCCCATGATGGATGTCCCCAGACAGCCATGTTGAGACCAGCCTCTGGGCCAGCCCATGATAGATGTCCCCAGACAGCCATGTTGAGACCAGCCTCTGGGCCAGCCCATGAAGGATGTCCTCAGACAGCCATTTTGATTGTCTACTTCCTTATTCAACATTTGACAGGGCCCCTTTTTCATCAGATTAAATGCATAATTCATTACTAACCAGGAAGGAACGACGGGAGCAGAATAGAACCTGATTTCCCAGTGTGTGTGTGGGGTGGAGGGGAGTGTTGGTGCTAAGATTAATTGGCTGTAATGCTAGCCTGCGTCACACTGTAGCGTAGCATTAGCACATGTCCCAGAGGTCTCCTCTCTCACCATATAGAGGCATGAGCCCCAGAGCAAGGCTATCTGACAGACTTAACTGTACACCAGCAGAACACATTAATCAGACACTGCAGTGGGGTCTCTAAGTAGGAGAGTGCAAAACATGGACCCAGTCTTATGAGAACACACACACACAAGTACATGAACACACATACACCTATACACATGGTTGCCTGACCAGCTTGCTGTCCTAAAATCAGCAATTCACACTAACTGACTATCCAGATAAACATCTCTCCATCCTGTTCACTTTCTAATTCCACTCCCCAACCCCCCTGCAGCACACCACACACACACAGCATTTCCCACTAATCCTGATGCCATTCGAAAGGATTAAACAGTCGAGTTTACTCAAGACTTGCAGTTAGGGCTCTGTAAACACTTGCCCTGTGGCTCGGCGTGACTCAAGCTTCCAGCCTTAACAGACTAGACTAGACGCCCTCGGCCATGTCTAGGAGTATATAGGCAGCCAGCCATGCTGTGAGGAGGGAGAGAGAGCGATGGGGAGGGGGAAGAGTGAGAGAGCAAGGGAAACAGAGAGAGAGATGGGAAGGGGGTGGAGAGGGGAAGAGTGGGAGAGGAAGGGAAACAGAGGGAGAGAGAGAGAGCTGCATGACCATTCATCTCTTACGACTCAGCTATCTGCCAGGCCTGAAAAGGTCATGGTCAAATGAACTGGTGGGAAGACTAGCGGTCGCTGGGCCTTGACAGATTCTGTTTGCTTAAACACCCAGCTGGCTGTATTCAGGCATCCCTCCCTACCCCCTAGAGCCTGTGTGTGCCACATCTAATCTAAAACCAAAGTATTCATCCTCTGTCAGCCTCGCTGGCTGTTCTGCAAGCGCCAGCACGTAAACATTTTAGTTGAGAAGGATATTTGGTTGTAAATAGCTGTGTGTGTATGTGTTTGTGTGTGGTTGTGTGCAGATTCTGACAGATGTGTGTACACATTTTACTATACTTGTGAGTACCAGAAGTCCTCACAACAATAGTAAACCAACTAAAAATCTGAGAATATAGCTGTGTGTGTGTGTGTGTGTGTGTGTGTGTGTGTGTGTGTGTGTGTGTGTGTGTGTGTGTGTGTGTGTGTGTGTGTGTGTGTGTGTGTGTGTGTGTTATTTGCAGGATTCCATAATGCATTCCATCTTATCTATTGCCCATGTCTGCATTCATTACCTATTACCAGAGTCAACTCAACAGTCAACTGAAAATTCCTAACTAATGTTACTGATTACCATCAGTCTAAACACAATTTAGCCTTCAGTTGGTCAACGGTAAGTTAAAACTACACCAGTCCAGCTCAGTAAAAAGAGCATTCAAACCATCACACCATATCTAGTTCAGCAGATCAATTTCCCTTACCAGTGTCCATACTAATAGTGAGTACTTAACTATACACAGGTGAACACATTGACATTATGTATTGAGTTATTGATGTCCATGTCATGAGGTGCCAGAGTTAGTGTGCACATCAGTGTTCGTCAGCCATAGTTAGGAGGGATAACCACTACATGAACACATGCATGTCATGTCACACATATCACTGGCCAGAGAGACAGGGGCTGAGGGGAGGTCTGACTGTCACTCCTGACACTGACAAGGACATGTGTGGGAATAGGATGATTAACTCCACTGGGTGGCTCACCTCCAGCTAAGCAACATGTTGAATTGTCAACAACAGCCTATTCCTGCTCTTAGAGACTCTGGTTTCCATCCCCCACCTTCTGTTCCACCTTCCCTCTATCATCCCCCACCTTCTGTTCAACCTTTCCTCTGTCATCCCCCACCTTCTGTTCAACCTTTCCTCTGTCATCCCCCACCTTATGTTGAACCTTCCCTCTGTCATCCCCCACCTTCTGTTCAACCTTCCCTCTGTCATCCCCCACCTTCTGTTCCACCTTCCCTCTGTCATCACCCAACTTCTGTTCAACCTTTCCTCTGTCATCCCCCACCTTCTGTTCAACCTTCCCTCTGTCATCCCCCACCTTCTGTTCAACCTTCCCTCTGTCATCCCCCACCTTCTGTTCAACCTTCCCTCTGTCATCCCCCACCTTCTGTTCAACCTTCCCCTTTGTTGAAATGACCAGCTTTCACAAGGGTCAGGAGCTCACATATAGACAGGGGATCCAAGGGTCAGGGGCTCACATATAGACAGGGGATCCAAGGGTCAGGGGCTCACATATAGACAGGGGACAGGGAGGGGCTCATATAGACAAGGGATCAAGGGTCAGGGGCTCACATATAGACAGGGGATCCAAGGGTCAGGAGCTCACATATAGACAGGGGATCCAAGGGTCAGGGGCTCACATATAGACAGGGGATCCAAGGGTCAGGGGCTCACATATAGACAGGGGATCCAAGGGTCAGGGGCTCACATATAGACAGGGGATCCAAGGGTCAGGGGCTCACATATAGACAGGGGATCCAAGGGTCAGGGGCTCACATATAGACAGGGGATCCAAGGGTCAGGAGCTCACATATAGACAGGGGATCCAAGGGTCAGGGGCTCACATATAGACAGGGGATCCAAGGGTCAGGAGCTCACATATAGACAGGGGATCCAAGGGTCAGGGGCTCACATATAGACAGGGGATCCAAGGGTCAGGGGCTCACATATAGACAGGGGATCCAAGGGTCAGGGGCTGACATATAGACAGGGGATCCAAGGGTCAGGGGCTCACATATAGACAGGGGATCCAAGGGTCAGGAGCTCACATATAGACAGGGGATCCAAGGGTCAGGGGCTCACATATAGACAGGGGATCCAAGGGTCAGGGGCTCACATATAGACAGGGGATCCAAGGGTCAGCAGCTCACATATGGACAGGGGATCCAAGGGTCAGGAGCTCACATATAGATCCAAGGGTCAGGAGCTCACAGATAGACAGGGGATCCAAGGGTCAGGAGCTCACATATAGACAGGGGATCCAAGGGTCAGGAGCTCACATATGGACAGGGGATCCAAGGGTCAGGAGCTCACAGATACATCCAAGGGTCAGGAGCTCACAGATAGACAGGGGATCCAAGGGTCAGGAGCTCACATATAGATCCAAGGGTCAGGAGCTCACAGATAGACAGGGGATCCAAGGGTCAGGAGCTCACATATGGACAGGGGATCCAAGGGTCAGGAGCTCACAGATAGATCCAAGGGTCAGGAGCTCACAGATAGACAGGGGATCCAAGGGTCAGGAGCTCACATATAGATCCAAGGGTCAGGAGCTCACAGATAGACAGGGGATCCAAGGGTCAGGAGCTCACAGATAGACAGGGGATCCAAGGGTCAGGAGCTCACAGATAGACAGGGGATCCAAGGGTCAGGCGCTCACATATAGACAGGGGATCCAAGGGTCAGAAGCTCACATATAGATCCAAGGGTCAGGAGCTCACAGATAGATCAAAGGGTCAGGAGCTCACATACAGACAGGGGATCCAAGGGTCAGGAGCTCACAGATAGACAGGGGATCCAAGGGTCAGGGGCTCACAGATAGACAGGGGATCCAAGGGTCAGGAGCTCACAGATAGACAGGGGATCCAAGGGTCAGGGGCTCACATATAGACAGGGGATCCAAGGGTCAGGGGCTCACATATAGATCCAAGGGTCAGGAGCTCACAGATAGACAGGGGATCCAAGGGTCAGGAGCTCACATATGGATCCAAGGGTCAGGAGCTCACAGATAGACAGGGGATCCAAGGGTCAGGAGCTCACAGACAGGGGATCCAAGGGTCAGGAGCTCACATATAGACAGGGGATCCAAGGGTCAGGAGCTCACAGATAGACAGGTGATCCATTGTTTCCATGCTATGGGGATAATACATGTGTTACATGCCATGTGTCTCTGCGCTGCCTCTATCGTCTGAATGAATGCACAGGGAAAAAAACACAATAATCATTACCATTACAGATTCAATACAGACAATTACTAGGGATATTCTGTCTTGGTTAGTGCCTTCTCGATCACACTAATGATGTCTGAGGCAATACATCAAGCATTAGATACACACATCTACACACACCTACATACACGCACACCTACATATGGCATGCTGGGACCAACCAAAACAATACATGTCTTATCACCCCTGCAGGACACAATGCAGTGGAGGAAACAGTCAGTCACAAGAACCGTTGTGTTGGCACAGTCAGTCCGACAACTGAATCGATGGAAGTGATCAACAGTGAGCGATTCAGTGGTTGTCACGACTTCTGCCGAAGTCTGAATAGCTCATTCATAAGAACACAACGTCATGACGACAGGAATTATCCTACACTGTTTTTTTTTTGTATTGAGCCCTCTAGTCCACTACCCTCACTGGATGTTATTGTTGATCTAACTTTATATCTCCATCAGCATGACCTCTGCTTCTTAACGTTCATTATACCAGGAAGTTAAAGAGTCTCTTACACAAACACCCTAACATGCTGACCAGACCGTCCGGGCGCACATGTTATTTTTGTCGACCCACACCAGACATGATCAGGGCACACAGTTTGAAATATCAAAACAAACTCTGAACCAACTACATTTATTGGGGAACAAGTCGAAAAGCATTAAACATTTATGGCAAATTAGCTAGCTAGCTTGCGGTTGCTAGCTAATTTGTCCTGGGAAATAGACGTTGGGTTGTTGTTTTACCTGAAATGCACAAGGTCCTCTACTTCCAACAATTCATCCACAGATAAGAGTCAACCGAGTTTGTTTCTAGTAATCTCTCCTCCTTCAGACTTCTTCTTCTTAATAACTAATAATCCCTTCATTAATGATTGTTGTTATCGTCTGTATTTTGGTTAACGTTTCCCCGGCAACAGTGATGAATTTGATACAGCTGTGCCACCCATAATGATAATGTGGATTTCACTTCTTTTTTCTTTCCTTCTGTGTCAAATGACTGGAGAATAATTATTAGAGGCTACAATAGGAAAACAAAGACGAGAAAGGAGAAGGTTGATGTTTAAATTGCAACATGTTTAGCGTCATACTGTCATATTCCCCTCCCCCCCACCACCTCACCATCTTTCCTTTTCTAACTGAAGGTTAACATTTCAAATGTGTTACCGTTAAATTTGGACGTCCATCATGGTTCACCTTCGCCTCTGACCTTCCACTCCAGTATCAGACAAGAGGCTGAGGCGGGCTCCTCGCGCCCCTCCTAAAGTATACACAGCTCATGAACTAATAATCCCTTCATTAATGATTGTTGTTATGGTCGGTATTTTGGTTAACGTTTCCCCGGCAACAGTGATGAATTTGATACAGCTGTGCCACCCAAAATGATAATGTGGCTTTCACTTATTTTTTTCTTTCCTTCTGTGTCAAATGACTGGAGAATAATTATTAGAGCAAAGAATCAAGCTAAGCAAATAATTCCAAACGGATACGTTTAGCATTTCATTAGCGCCCCATTGGAGAGCAGGTCCTGTGAAATAGGGAACAATCTGCTATACTGGTGGGGTGGGATAACAGTACACTGCTGCTATTGTCATCGTCTCTCTCTTGACCCACAAAAGTACTTTGTAAGAGTATAACCACGTCCTTATCAAGAGAAACTAGCTCATAGAAGGGACAAAATAAGCACTTTCGGGGGTCACATTGTTGTCTGGGCTCAAATGTACAGCCGATCCTCTTCCTGTAATGAACAATGGAGGTAAGACATGATATTAGGCTATCCAGGCTGTATCACATCCGGCCGTGGGGTGGCACAATTGGCAAAGTGTCGTTCAGGTTTGGCCGGGGTATATAAGAATTTGTTCTTAACTGACTTGCCTAGTTAAATAAAGGTTAAATTAAAAAATGTAAAAACAGAAGCCCGTTAACTCTCGTAGTTATTCATGTATTGACAGAAAGTGAGGGACCACATGTAAAAAAGCAGGAAAAGGGAATCAGCAGTAGTTCAATAGCGATCATTAAGGTGTGAGGAGACAAATGGGTATTGGGTTTGCGCCTGTCATCTCTGACCTTTCATCTCATTAGCACTCACATCTGTTAAATTGAGCATAAAATCTATCACCTGACAAGTAACCTTTGTATATCCAATTACCTCACGACCCTAATCCTAACAGGTCAAACATTTAGATTATGATTAGGAAGTTAGTGACAAAATCCATAGTTTTATTTGTGAATAATATAGTTAGTTATATGATTTTTTTAAAAATAAGGTCATGTTTGTGGCGTAACAAACCACACAAAGGGGCTAACGGCTAGTTCTCTGAAACCGTTACGGTTTAACCCATTGCTGTTGTTTCCATAGACATTGGATGTCCTAAGAATACTGGCCTCTAGCTGTTCTTCAGTGCGCTCCCACAATGGCTTCCTTTGCTCAGCGTGCTCTCTCTCTTTCTGGGAATACACCAGATGCTATTGAGTCATCTGTCAGACCATGTTAATCCAACAGCCAAACATGTGCTGTATCTACAGTAGAGATCATCAGGCGTACATGCAGACACACTCCCTTAGTCTCTGTACTTCACACTAACCAGGTCAACTTATCACATGGTAAAGCTACCGCCATCAAAAAACGCACGTGGCCTTTGAGTGAGGGTAGACGTTGAAAACCCAATGTGTGCCATGCTTAAGTCGGACCCCACCCTCATGATTCAGAATACCATTTTTCACAGTATTACTGGCCAGAATATGGTACTGCCATGGTCGACACACACACACACACACACACACACACACACACACACAACAAGAACAATTGTATGGTAGGAACACCCAGTTACACAGATCAAACTGTCTTGCCCTTATCAGGTGGCTATCCCCTCCTGATTAATCTCCCTGGCACATAGAACACATACCTAATCACAGTAGGGTTGAACAGGTCACAGACAAAGCACAGAAGGTCCTGTTACCAAGGGATCTCTTTTCTTCTTTCACACTCCAGTAGATATTCCTAATGACTAATGGAGGGGGAGCTGTGTGTGTCAGAGAGACAGAGAGAGAGAGGGAGAGAGAGACAGAATAATGTCTGTGTGTTTTCCTTAGCTGAGAGTGATTGGAAACTCAACCATTTCAAACTCTTGTACACACATACACACACACAACCAATTACTTATACCTCACAGGGAACCAGTTACTAATACCTCACAGAGAACCAGTTACTAATACCTCACAGAGAACCAGTTACTAATACCTCACAGGTAACCCAGTGTCTGTGCATGAAGACATCGGACTCTGCATTGCAGCTCTATAATAGAAATAGAAATGACGCACAAATTAACCCTTGCTTTGCTTGTTGGTGGACTGGAAAAACAGAATAGGTTTGAAACACTTCCAACACCAACAGGTAGGCCTTTCCAAAACACCTCCATTCTAAAACCTGAAACACCATATCCATCCTTCTGGTTTGTGAGCTCAAATTAGTCACACATTAAATCGTAAAATGATTAGGCTACACAGCACCCTCTAGATTGAGAGTAACAGACTAAGTAGTAATGTCTGGCAGATCAGCATTGACTAGATAGATACCCATTAGCTCTCTGATAGACTAAAGTCATTGAACTGGGTGACCACCCCTTCAGTCACCCTCGCTGTCAAACACCTGTAGAGTGTGAGTTTCTCCATCAGGTCAGCTCAATAGTTCACATTAAAAACAAGCATGTCCATAGTCAATCACAGTAGGCCTATAGGTAGGCTATGGGATGTTACTTCAAAATCACATGTTGAGCTACAGAATTAGAATCCACCGTAAAGCAGTAAATAACGGGACAGCCTGTTTCATTTATCAATGCTTTGTTCCTGTGATAAAAGTCATTTCATGTTTTTTTGGGGTTAACCTTGGTATATATCTTGCACACACAGAGGCACCCTCTTCCGTACAAAAGCATAGTTCAGCTAATAGGGTTCATAGCGTCAGCAACTTTGACAATAACCCAATGAAAGGAAATACAAAAATCTCAACAAAGTAAACGTCATTTTAGGGCAACATCGGCATACCCGAAAAGCACTTAGATACAGTCATTTTTCGTAAAGCATGGTCCATATAGGTTATGACACATGGGTGGTAATTATCTTTAAAGATCTTCTCCGCTTTAATATCATCTCATATAGTTTGTCCATACCCTCGTGAAGTCCATCGCCAATTATGGCGCAGCAAGGTTGGACGTGGTATGTGGTAAATAGAGTGAGCTCATGGAGAGCCAGCTGTTTTTCAATGTCTGCGACTGGAAGAGATTTGGGCAGGTCCTGCTTGTTGGCTATCACCAGAAGAGGTGTCCCCTGGTTCTCTGCGAATTTTGTGACTTTATGCAGTTCTGTTTTAGCCTCCTCCAACCGGTCAACGTCCACTGAGTCCACCACATAAATGATGCCGTCCGTGCACCGACTGTAGGATTTCCACAGGGGCCGCAGCTTCTCCTGACCTCCGACGTCCCAGAAGTGACAACTGATCCCCTTCGCGGTACCATTACTCAGTTTGATTTTCTCAGTGCTGAATCCATTTGCTAAAGAACAGTCGTTTTGCCAGCTGAATCCAAACCCAACATCACGATGTGTAGTGATTGGAAAGCAGATATGTTGGAGAAACTGTTGCCCATTTTCAATTTGAGAGGAACAACTTCTCCCTCACTGTCAGCAGGAAAAAGGAGCTGACCCGTTCTTCCACTAACTCCCCTGCTCTGACTATGTACATGCACAGGGAATACTTACACTGACATCACAACACGCACACCCCCACATAGCACGCTCACCACACACACTGCTGCTAGTATCTATTATCTATCCTTTACCCCTACCTACAGTATGCTGCTGCTATTGTCTATTATATACCATGTTGCCTAGTCACTTTACCCCTACCTACAGTAGACTGCTGTTACTGTATATTATCTATCCTGTTGCCTAGTCACTTTATCCCTACCTACAGTATATTGTGGAAGGACCACCAGAGGGCAGGCTGGGCTCATGGATAGTAGCCCAACAAGGCATGGGAGACAAGGTAACCAGAGGCAATTAAGCACAGCTGACGGTACTAATGACATACTCTCCTTCCCCTATAAGAGAGAGAATGGAACCAGCAGAGATGGGGGGGAACTATCTCTGGAAGATGGCCACCGAGAGAGAGGAGGTATCCAGGAAGAACCACTAAGACGAGTGACGCCCAATTACTTGGTCCGCTCACATTGGTGGAGAATGCGGGCATTAGGTGGACGAGTGACACAAGGATAAGTGAGTAAATCAAGATTCTTCCAGTAGACCCGGAGGAACCATTCAAGAACGATGGATAACGCCCTACTACAACAATTGATCATGGCACAGCAGACAACCATAGAACTCCTGCAACAACAGCTGAGCCGACGAGAAGAACCTAGAGTTAAGCCAAGAGCGGCGGCTCACGCCATCTTACCTCGTCTCTCCAAGGAGGATGATATTGAGGCCTTCCTCATGACCTTCGAAAGGACGGCCACCTTGGAAGAGTGGCCGCCCACAGAATGGGCGAGCGCATTAGCCCCTCTTTTGACCGGGGTGGCTCAGGAAGCCTATTTTGACCTGGATTCCCGCGAAGCTGCGGACTATGGGCGACTAAAAACCGAGATCATGTCCCGGTACCAGCTGACTGCCAGAGATAGGGCTGTAAAGTTCCATCAATGGACCTATACAGCTGATCAACCCGTCCGTGCCCAGATCTTCGCATTAATACGACTGACGAAACAGTGGCTAGAACCTGGAAAGGGAGTAGGACATGTGATAGAGACTCTCGTAGTGGACAAGATATTGAGAGAATTACCCAGTGACTTAAAACCTCTTAAGCCGACCCCCTACTTTTTCGAACATTCTGTTAAAAATCGCGCAACATTTTGGCGTCCTGCTACTCATGCCAGGAATATAGTATATGCATATGATTAGTATGTGTGTATAGAAAACACTCTAACGTTTCTAAAACTGGTTAAATCACGGCTGTGACTATAACAGAACGTCTGTTTCATCGAAAAGCGCAGGAAAATCTGATCACTGGAGATGGAAAAAAATATCCATGCGCCACTTCAACCAATTGTTAAAGGTGAACCGTATTAAATGAGGCCGAGGTTGCAGTACCTACAGCTTCCACAGGATGTATAGAGTCTTCTCATTTGATTCTGATTTGATTCTTGGTAGATCCGACCAAAGGGAACCGATTCCCTCCGACCACCAACTTGATGCATTGTCTCTGTGTTTTTCCGGACATTTTTTCCAGACGACCAGCTATCGAATTTACATCGCCTCCTGATGATTTTTATAGCTTATTAACTTGTAGTAATACCTAAAGTTGCATTAGAAAGGTATTTCGAAGTGTTTTGTGAAAGTTTATCGTCGACTTTTTAACTTTTAAAAAATGACGTTACGTTAAGAAACGCTATTTTTTTCCGTTTATCACACAGTTTTCATAGATCGATATCTAGGCTATATATGGACCGATTTAATCGAAAAAAATACCCAGTATTGATTATGGGACATCAAGGAGTGCCAACAAAGAAGATGGTCAAAGGTAATGAATGTTTTATATTTTATTGTGCGGTTTGTGTAGCGCCGACTATGCTAATTCTTTTGTTTACATCCCCTACGGGTCTTTTGGGGTGTTACATGCTATCAGATAATAGCTTCTCATGCTTTCGCCGAAAAGCATTTTAAAAATCTGACTTGGTGCCTGGATTCACAACGAGTGTAGCTTTAATTCAATACCAAGCATGTGTATTTTAATGAACGTTTGCGTTTTAACTAATACTATTAGCGTTTAGCGTAGCGCATTTGCATTTCCAGAGCTCTAGTTGGGACGTCTGCGTCTCAAGTAGGATGAAGAGGTTAAAAAGGGTTGTGGGGCAAGCCAACCCGTTGTCAGCCGACGACATAGCCCAGGCGGTGGAAATATATCGGTCTACAGGGGAGTTGTTAAAAAGTGACAAAGAGTAACGGAAGGAGTCTTCCAATCCCGTACCACAACTCACCCCGGCGCGCCCGCCACCGAAACGTCCAAGCCCCCCCCGGAGGTGGGAGAAGTCAGCCACCACACAGCAGGGTCGGTGTCATAAATGTCAGTCTCCCAACCATTATGCCCCACAATGTCCTAGCAAGGATGAGCCCATGGTCACGGAGTCATCACTGCCTACCCCCACACATCCCGTTTTGAGGGGGCAGGATCAACACTGTTGGTTAGCATAGATAGCCCCAGCCTCAGAGATTCCGGTGCGAGTCGAAGGACAAGATGTGGTAGCTATTCTCGACTCGGGAAGTATGGTTACGTTAGTAGAGGAGCGGATGGTGACCAACGCAACACTGCTACCAGACAAAGTAGCCGTATCCTGTATCCATGGAGACACCCACTATTACCCCACTGTGAATCTGCCTATTCTCACTCCAAAAGGAAGGTGTACAGTCAGGGCAGGGAAAGTGCCCCAGCTGAAGGTGCCATTATTGATCGGGAGAGACTGTCCCCTATATAAGGAGCTTCGGCAGATGACGTTATGCACGGGAAGAAGGGGGACAGGAAAGAAGAGAAAATCCAAGCCCGAGGTAGTAGTTCTACAAGGAGACGTAGCCGCGTCCTCGTCCTCTGCAGCAGAGGAAGAAATAGCGACCCAACGTTTACGACAGATATTCCAGGAAACCACTGAGGAAGACACATGTGAAGGGTTATACACAACGCAGGAAGGAAGGAGCAACCAGGCGCTAAGGGATATATTTTAAGCTCCATCCGAGGAGGGAACCTGGAAGGGATTCTCCTCGGTCACGCCTGATGGGGATGTGGAACATCCTCCACATCCCTCTACCGAGGTCGACCTGATCAGGAATTAAAGGGACAGTTCGGCACCTCGCAGCATAGAGACCCAGACCTAAGGGAGGCCATGAGGAAGGTGAAGGTGATCGACGGGAGGAACGTCGACGGATCAGGTGAGCCCCCTCTTCCTTACTATGCAATCAGGCGGGGTCTCTTATACTGGGTCATACGACGAAGGGGGGAAAACCAGGAATTACTAATGGTGCCTAGGCCATACAGGGATACAGTTCTACAGTTAGCCCATTCCCACGTCCTAGGAGGACACCTGGCACGAGACAAGACTATTGACAGAATCATGCAGAGATTCTATTGGCCCCGGGTCACCCGGGATGTGGCCAGGTATTGTAGGACGTGTGATCAATGTCAACGTACAGCCCCACGGCCACACCTACGTAACCCTTTGATTCCTCTCCCCATCATAGAGACTCCCTTTGAACGCATAGCTATGGACCTCGTAGGACCCCTCCCAAAATCCGCCAGAGGACACGAGTACATCCTAGTGGTTATAGATTACGTTACCAAGTTCCCGGAGGCCATACCCCTGCGTAACATGTCGTCAAAGGGAATTGCCAAGGAGTTATTCCTGATGTTCTCTCGTGTGGGCCTCCCCAAGACTATCTTAACCGATCAAGGAACCCCGTTCATGTCCCGGTTGATGAAGGACTTGTGTCGGTTATATCAGGTTCAACAGATACGTACAAGCATATTCCACCCTCAAACAGACGGGTTGTGTGAACGCTTGAACAAAACGATTAAAAGCATGTTGAGAAGAGTGGTGTCCCGAGACGGGAAAAACTGGGACATGCTTCTCCCACACTTAATGTTTGCCCTGCGAGAAGTACCCCAGGCATCCACTGGATTCTCTCCGTTTGAATTGCTCTATGGCAGACCCTGTCGAGGAATCCTCGACTTAGCCAAGGAGACCTGGGAGACCCAACCATGCCCCTTTCGATCCACAATAGAACACGTTACCCTGATGAGAGACCGCCTGTCAGCAGTGTGGCCCATAGTCAAGGAGCATATGGAGAAGGCCCAAAGGACCCAAGGCCGGGCCTATGATAAGTCCGCGACCCCCGTGAGTTCACCGTGGGAGAGAAAGTGATGGTGCTTGTGCCCACGGCCGAACATCGCTTGCTGGCGCAGTGGAGGGGGCCCTACGAGGTAATGAAAAGGGTCTCACCGGTCAATTACCTCATCAAGCAACCTGACAGGAGGAAGAAGGTCCAACTCTATCACATAAACCTGCTGAAGACGTACCATGGACGAGAGGAGGAGGTGGCTTTGATGGCCCTGGAGGGCAAAGGAAAAGAGGAGGCTCTACCACAGGTGCGCCGTGGCCAAACTCTCCTACCGGAGCAGTCAAGACAGCTAGACAAGCTGATTATGAACTTCGGTCGAATATTCTCTCCATTCCCAGGACAAACAGATGTCCTGTTCCACCATATCCACACTGAACCCGGCAAGAAGGTGCATATCCGCCCTTACAGGATTCCTGAGGCTCGCCGAGTCATCGCTAAGAAAGAGGTGAGGGAGATGTTGAGGATGGGCGTGATCGAGCCCTCGACGAGTGAGTGGTCCAGTCCCATAGTCCTGGTCCCCAAATCCGATGGTAGTATGAGACTCTGCAACGACTTTAGGGGTGTGAATGCCATCTCTACATTCGATGCGTATCCCATGCCCCACGTGGATGAACTCTTGGAGCGCTTAGGAAAGGCCAAGTTCATCACTACCCTGGATTTGACAAAGGGATATTGGCAAGTGCCGGTGGCTCCGGAGGATCGCCCAAAGACTGCCTTCGCCACCCCAGAGGGGCTTTTCCAGTATGTGAGGATGCCCTTCGGACTGCACGGTGCCGCTGCAACTTTCCAACGCCTCATGGATGCCATTCTACGGCCCCATCAAGAGTATGCAGCGGCGTACATAGACGATGTGGTCATCCACAGCGAGGACTGGGATAGTCACCTCCTGCGATTACGGGCGGTGCTCGTGAGTTTGGAAGCCACAGGGTTGACAGCCAATCCAAATAAATGCTGCCTGGGCCTGTCCGAAGCGGAATACCTGGAGTACACCGTGGGAATGGGAAAATACGCCCACAGGCAGAGAAGACCAGGGCAATTCGTGACTGGCCTCGACCCCGGACCAAGCGAGACGTTCGGGCCTTCTTAGGGATAACAGGATATTATCGCCGTTTTATCCCGGGATATGCAACCATTGCCAACCCCTCACAAACCTCATCAGGAAAAACCTGCCAAACCAGGTAGAGTGGAAAGACGAGATGGAAGAGGCCTTTCAATTGCTAAAAGATGGCCTGTGTTCTGATCCCGTTCTACAGGCTCCGGACTTCTCACAAGAGTTCATTGTGCAGGTCGACGCCTCGGATACAGGGCTCGGGGCCGTACTAGCTCAGGGTAAAGGTGAAGCAGAGAAGCCGATTCTCTTCATTAGTAGGAAGCTCAGCGATCGGGAACAGAGGTATGCGACCGTAGAGAAAGAGGCCTTAGCCATCAAGTGGGCCCTCGATTATCTCCGGTACTACCTACTGGGTCGGAGGTTTGCATTAGTTACTGACCATGCGCCCCTCACGTGGATGGCTGGTAAGAGAAACAATAACAACAGAATAGCCAGATGGTTTTTGTCTTTACAACCGTTCTCTTTCCATGTCATCCACAGGGCCGGATCGAGGAACGGGAATGCAGAAGCGCTGTCCCGACGCGACCAAGACGGTGTGTCTGGCGCCCGACCCTCCGGTTCGGTCCTGGGGGGGAAGGTATGTGGAAGGACCACCAGAGGGCAGGCTGGGCTCATGGATAGTAGCCCAACAAGGCATGGGAGACAAGGTAACCAGAGGCAATTAAGCACAGCTGACGGTACTAATGACATACTCTCCTTCCCCTATAAGAGAGAGAATGGAACCAGCAGAGATGGGGGGGGGACTATCTCTGGAAGATGGCCACCGAGAGAGAGGAGCTATCCAGGAAGAACCACTAAGACGAGTGACGCCCAATTACTTGGTCCGCTCACAATATATACATAAACTCAGCAAAAAAATAAACGTCTTCTGTCAACTGCTTTTATTTTCAGCAAACTTAACATGTGTAAATATTTGTAGGAACATAAGATTCAACACCTGAGACATAAACTGAACAAGTTCCCCAGACATGTGACTAACATAAATTGAATAATGTGTCCCTGAACAAATGAGGTCAAAATCTAAAGTAACAGTCAATGCAGCTGGTGGCCACACCAGATACTAAGTACTGCAGTGCATCTCCTCATGAACTGCAACAGATTTGCCAGTTCTTGCTGTGAGATGTTACCCCAGTCTTCCACCAAGGAACCTGAAAGTTCCCGGACATTAATGGGGGGAATGACCCTAGCCCTCACCCTCCGATCTAACAAGTCCCAGACGTGCTCAATGGGATTGAGATCCGGGCTCTTCGCTGGCCATGGCAGAACACTGACATTCCTGTCTTGCAGGAAATCAATCACAGAACGAGCAGTATGGCTGGTGGCATTGTCATGCTGGAGGGTCATGTCAGGATGAGCTTGCAGGAAGGGTACCACATGAGGGAGAAGGATGTCTTCCCTGTAACGCACAGCATTGAGATTGCATGCAATGACAACAAGCTCAGTCCGATGATGCTGTGACACACCGCCCCAGACCATGATGGACCCTCCACCACCAAATCTATCCCGTTCCAGAGTATAGGCCTCGGTGTAACACTCATTCCTTCGACGATGAACATGAATCTGATCATCACCCCTGGTGAGACAAAACCATGACTCGTCAGTGAAGAGCACTTTTTGCCTGTCCTGTCTGGTCCAGTGAAGGTGGGTTTGTGCCCTTAGGCAGCGTTGTTGCCGGTGATGCCTGGTGAGGACCTGCCTTACAACAGGCCTACAAGCCCTCAGTCCAGCCTCTCTCAGCTTATTGCGGACAGCCTGAGCACTGATGGAGGGATTGTGCGTTCCTGGTGTAACTCGGGCAGTTGTTGTTGACATCCTGCACCTGTCCCGTAGGTGTGATGTTCGGTGGTACCGATTCTGTGCAGGTGTTGTTACACATGGTCTTTCACTGCGAGGACGATCAGCTGTCTGTCCTGTCTCCCTGTAGCGCTGTCTTAGGCGTCTTACAGTACGGACATTGCAATTTATTGCCCTGGCCATATCTGCAATCCTCATGTCTCCTTGCAGCATGCCTAAGGCACATTCACGTAGATGAGCAGGGACCCTGGGCATCTTTCTTTTGGTGTTTTTCATAGTCAGTAGAAAGGCCTCTTTAGTGTCCTAAGTTTTCATAACTGTGACCTTAATTGCCTACCGTCTGTAAGCTGTTAGTGTCTTAACAACCATTCCACAGGTGTATGTTCATTAATTGTTTATGGTTCGTTGAACAAGCATGAGAAACACTGTTTAAACCCTTTACAATGAAGATCTGTGAAGTTATTTGGATTGTTATGAAATATCTTTGAAAGAGAGGGTCCTGAAAAAGGGACGTTTCTTTTTTTGCTGTGTTTAGTGACCTGAATTATCGACTCTGTACTGGTACTCCATGTATATAGGCATGTTATTTTAACTCGTTGTTATTATTCACAGTGTATTTATTACTGTCACATTTTTTAAAGTAAATATTATCTTTATCTTAACTTTTATTAAAAATTATCTTTATCTTATCTTAAAATACCCATAAGTAAGAAAGTCCTTGTTAGTTTACCTGTTGTTTACGAAGCATGTGACTGTAACGGCTGTTGGTGGAAGAAGATGAGGACCAAAGTGAACACTAAATATAAAAAATAAAAATTAAAAAAATTAAAAAAAATAACAAAATAACAAAGGGAATAAAATAATAAAATAAAAATAATAAAATAAATAACAAAATAACAAAGGGAATAACCGAAACAGTCCTGAAAGGTGAGAAACACTAAACAGAAATCAACTACCCCCCCCAAAGATGCTGACTCCGGCCACAAAACCTGACTCTAAAGGGGAGGGTCGGGGTGGGTCTTCTTTACGGCGGCGGCTCTGGTGCGGGACGTGGACCCTGCTCCACCTCCGGCTTGGCCCACTTAGGTGGCGCCTCTGGAGGGGGGACCCTCGCCGCCGACCCAGGACTGGGGACCCTCGCAACAGGTCCCAGACAGGAGGGCAACTCTGGCAGCTCCCGGACAGGAGGGCGGCTCTGGCAGCTCCCGGACAGGAGGGCGGCTCCGGCAGCTCCCGGACAGGAGGGCGACTCTGGCAGCTCCCGGACAGGAGGGAGGCTCTGGCAGCTCCCTGACAGGAGGGCGGCTCTGGCAGCTCCCGGACAGGAGGGCGACTCTGGCATCTCCCGGACAGGAGGGCGACTCTGGCATCTCCCGGACAGGAGGGCGACTCTGGCAGCTCCCGGACAGGAGGGCAACTCTGGCCTAACCAAAATAGAGAATAAAAGCCTCTCTATGGCCAGGGCGTGACAGTGACAAATATAATTTTATTTGATGTCTGTCTTGACATTGGGAATGTGTGTAATTTGATGGGCGCGTGTGCAACAATTGACTTCTTACTACCCCTCCACTCTCTTGTATATTTAGACACTAGCTAATACAACAAGCATGTCAACATTTCTTGGGATGTTTAACTTCTACATCCACTGTTTCTTCTTGTTTACATCCTGTATAAGCCAAACCGTTGTCCAGGCCCAGTATGTATGTTGAACATGTGCCCTGCCTCTATAGGCTACAATAGGAAAACAAAGACGAGAAAGGAGAAGGTTGATGTTTAAATTGCAACATGTTTAGCGTCATACTGTCATATTCCCCTCCCCCCCCCACCACCTCACCATCTTTCCTTTTCTAACTGAAGGTTAACATTTCAAATGTGTTACCGTTAAATTTGGACGTCCATCATGGTTCACCTTCGCCTCTGACCTTCCACTTCAGTATCAGACAAGAGGCTGAGGCGGGCTCCTCGCGCCCCTCCTAAAGTATACACAGCTCAAGAACTAATAATCCCTTCATTAATGATTGTTGTTATCGTCGGTATTTTGGTTAACGTTTCCCCAGCAACAGTGATGAATTTGATACAGCTGTGCCACCCAAAATGATAATGTGGCTTTCACTTATTTTTTTCTTTCCTTCTGTGTCAAATGACTGGAGAATAATTATTAGAGCAAAGAATCAAGCTAAGCAAATAATTCCAAACGGATACGTTTAGCATTTCATTAGCGCCCCATTGGAGAGCAGGTCCTGTGAAATAGGGAACAATCTGCTATACTGGTGGGGTGGGATAACAGTACACTGCTGCTATTGTCATCGTCTCTCTCTTGACCCACAAAAGTACTTTGTAAGAGTATAACCACGTCCTTATCAAGAGAAACTAGCTCATAGAAGGGACAAAATAAGCACTTTCGGGGGTCACATTGTTGTCTGGGCTCAAATGTACAGCCGATCCTCTTCCTGTAATGAACAATGGAGGTAAGACATGATATTAGGCTATCCAGGCTGTATCACATCCGGCCGTGGGGTGGCACAATTGGCAAAGTGTCGTTCAGGTTTGGCCGGGGTATATAAGAATTTGTTCTTAACTGACTTGCCTAGTTAAATAAAGGTTAAATTAAAAAATGTAAAAACAGAAGCCCGTTAACTCTCGTAGTTATTCATGTATTGACAGAGAAAGTGAGGGACCACATGTAAAAAAGCAGGAAAAGGGAATCAGCAGTAGTTCAATAGCGATCATTAAGGTGTGAGGAGACAAATGGGTATTGGGTTTGCGCCTGTCATCTCTGACCTTTCATCTCATTAGCACTCACATCTGTTAAATTGAGCATAAAATCTATCACCTGACAAGTAACCTTTGTATATCCAATTACCTCACGACCCTAATCCTAACAGGTCAAACATTTAGATTATGATTAGGAAGTTAGTGACAAAATCCATAGTTTTATTTGTGAATAATATAGTTAGTTATATGATTTTTTTAAAATAAGGTCATGCTTGTGGCGTAACAAACCACACAAAGGGGCTAACGGCTAGTTCTCTGAAACCGTTACGGTTTAACCCATTGCTGTTGTTTCCATAGACATTGGATGTCCTAAGAATACTGGCCTCTAGCTGTTCTTCAGTGCGCTCCCACAATGGCTTCCTTTGCTCAGCGTGCTCTCTCTCTTTCTGGGAATACACCAGATGCTATTGAGTCATCTGTCAGACCATGTTAATCCAACAGCCAAACTGTGCTGTATCTACAGTAGAGATCATCAGACGTACATGCAGACAAACTCCCTTAGTCTCTGTACTTCACACTAACCAGGTCAACTTATCACATGGTAAAGCTACCGCCATCAAAAAACGCACGTGGCCTTTGAGTGAGGGTAGACGTTGAAAACCCAACGTGTGCCCTGCTTAAGTCGGACGCCACCCTCATGATTCAGAATACCATTTTTCACAGTATTACTGGCCAGAATATGGTACTGCCATGGTCGAGACACACACACACGGAAAGAACATACATCTCATTCCTACCATCTTATAGGCAGAAACTCAAACAGGATGTACCAGTGACTAGAACCAATCAACGCTGGTCTGACCAATCGGAATCCCCTCTTCAAGATTGTTTTGAAGTCCTGGGATATATTCCGGTCAGCCTCAGAGAATAACATTGACCTATACACTGACTTGGTGAATGAATTTATAAGGTAGGGAAGTGCATTGGAGAAGTTGTACCCACTGTGATTATTCAAATCTACCCTAACCAAAAAACGTGGATGGATGGTGGCATTCGCGCAAAACTGAATATAAACACTGTAGTTATTCCCTCTGCAAGGCCATCAAACAAGTGAAATGCCAGTACAGGGACAAGTGGAGTCGCAATTCAATGGCTCAGACACGAGATGTATGTGGCAGGGTCTACAGGAAATCATGGACTACAAAAAGAAAACCAGCCATGTGACGGATGTCACGCTTCCAGACAAACTAAACACCTTCTTTGCCCGCTTTGAGGATAATACAGTGCCACCGTCGCGACCCGTTAACAAGAACTGCGCCTCCTCCCTTTCCTTCTCCGTGGCCGACGTGAGTAAAACATTTAAATGTATTAACCCTCACAGGGCTGCTGGCCATGACGGCATCCCTAGCCGCTTCCTCAGAGCATGCGCAGACCAGCTGGCTGGTATGTTTACGGACATATTCAGTCTCTCCCAAACCTAGTCTGCTGTCCCCACATGCTTCAAAATGGTCACTATTGTTCCTGTTCCCAAGAAGGCAAAGATAACTGAACTAAATGGCTACCACCCGTAGCACTCACTTCTGTCATCATGAAGGATCATATCACCTCCACCTTACTGGCCACCCTAGACCCACTTCAGTTTGCATAACGCCCTAACAGGTCCACAGACGATGCAATTGACATCACACTGCACACTGACATATCCCATCTGGGCAAGAGGAATACATATGGAAGAATGCTGTTCATTGACTACAGCTCAGCATTCAACACCATAGTACCATTCAAGCTCATCATCAAGATGGAGGCCCTGGCCCTCAACCCCGCCCTGTGCAATTGGGTTCTGGACTTTCTGACATGCCGCCCTCAGGTGGTGAAGGAAGGAAACAACATCTTCACCTCGCTGACCCTCAACACTGGGGCCCCACAAGGGTGCATGATCAGCCCCCTCCTGTACTCCCTGTTCGCCCATGACTGTGTGGCCATGCACGCCTCTAACTCAATCATCAAGTTTGCAGACAACACAACAGTAGTGGGCTTGATTACCAACAACGACTAGACAGCCAACAGGGAGGAGGTGAGGGCATCCGGTGTAAGGTGTCTACCTCTCACTCAACATCAAAAAAACAAAAGGAGATGATTGTGGCCTTCAGGAAACAGCAGAGGGAGCACCCCCTATCCACATTGAAAGGACAGCAGTTGAGAAAGTGGAAAGTTTTATGTTCCTCGGTGTACACATCAACAACAAACTGAAATGGTCCACCCACACAGACAGTATGGTGAAAAAGACGCAACAGCACTTCTTCAACCTCAGGAGGCTGAAGAAATGTGGCTTGTCACCCAAAACCCTGACTAACTTTTACAGATCCACAATCGAGTTGGGCTGTATCATCAGACTACCTGCCCTCCATAACACCTACAGCACCCGATGTCACAGGAAGGCCAAAAAGATCATCAAGGACAACAACAACCCTGTCAAGGACAACACTGCCTGTTCACACCGCTACCATACAGAAGGCGAGGTCAGTACAGCTGCCTCAAAGCTGGGACCAAGAGACTGAAGAACAGCTTCAATCTCAAGGCCATCAGACTGCTTAACAGCAATCACTAACTCAGAGAGGCTGCTGCCTACATGGAGAACCAATCACTGGCCACTTTAACAAATGGATCACTAGTCACTTTAAATAATGCCACTTTAAAAATGTTTACATATCTTACATACTGTATTTTATACCATCTATTGCACCTTGCCTATGCCGCTCGGCCATCACTTTCTCATTCACCCCTTTTAGATTTGTGTGTATTAGGTAGTTGTTGGGGAATTGTTAGATAACTTGTTAGATATTACAGTATTGTCGGAACCAGAAGCACAAGCATTTCGCTACACTCACAATAACATCTGCTAACCATGTGTATGTGACAAATAAAATGTGATTTTGATTTGAACAATTGTATGGTAGGTACACCCAGTTACACACAGCCTGACGGATCAAACTGTCTTGCCCTTATCAGGTGACCATCACCTCCTGATTAATCTCCCTGGCACATGGAACACATACCTAACCACTGTAGGGTTCAACAGGTCACAGACAATGCACAGAAGGTCCTGTTAGCAAGGGATCTCTTTTCTTCTTTCACACTCCAGTAGATACTCCTAATGACTAATGGAGGGGGAGCTGTGTGTGTCAGAGAGACAGAGAGAGAGAGAGAGAGAGACAGTCAAAGAGAAAGAGATACAAAGAGTGAGACAGAGAGAGAGAGAGACAGTCAGCGAGACAGAGAGAGACAATCAGAGAGAGAGAGAGAGAGTCAGAAAGAGAGAGCGAGTCAGAGAGAGGCCGTCAGTTGCTAATACCTCACAGAGAACCAGTTACTAATACCTCACAGAGAACCAGTTACTAATACCTCAAAGAGAACCCGTTGCTAATACCTCGCAGAGCACCAGTTACTAACAGGGAACCAGTTACTAATACCTCACGGGGAACCAGTTACTAATACCTCACAGTGAACCAGTTACTAATACCTCAGAGAGAACCAGTTACTAATACCTCACAGAGAACCAGTTACTAATACCTCACAGGGAACCAGTTACTAATACCTCACAGGGAACCAGTTACTAATACCTCACAGAGAACCAGTTACTAATACCTCACAGAGAACAATTTACTAATACCTCACAGAGAACCAGTTACTAATACCTCACAGAGAACAATTTACTAATACCTCACAGAGAACCAGTTACTAATACCTCACAGAGAACCAGTTACTAATACCTCACAGGGAACCAGTTACTAATACCTCACAGTGAACCAGTTACTAATACCTCACAGAGAACCAGTTACTAATACCTCACAGAGAACCCGTTACTAATACCTCACAGAGAACCAGTTACAAATACCTCACAGAGAACCAGTTACTAATACCTCACAGGGAACCAGTTACTAATACCTCACAGAGAACCAGTTACTAATACCTCACAGAGAACCAGTTACTAATACCTCACAGAGAACCAGTTACTAATACCTCACAGAGAACCAGTTACTAATAACTCACAGAGAACCAGTTACTAATACCTCACAGAGAACCCAGTTACTAATACCTCACAGAGAACCAGTTACAAATACCTCACAGAGAACCAGTTACTAATACCTCACAGGGAACCAGTTACTAATACCTCACAGAGAACCAGTTACTAATACCTCACAGAGAACTAGTTACTAATACCTCACAGAGAACCAGTTACTAATACCTCACAGAGAACTAGTTACTAATACCTCACAGTGAACCAGTTACTAATACCTCACAGAGAACCCGTTACTAATACCTCATAGAGAACCAGTTACTAATACCTCACAGTGAACCAGTTACTAATACCTCACAGAGAACCCGTTACTAACAGGGAACCAGTTACTAATACCTCACAGGGAACCAGTTACTAATACCTCACAGGGAACCAGTTACTAATACCTCACAGAGAACAATTTACTAATACCTCACAGAGAACCAGTTACTAATACCTCACAGAGAACCAGTTACTAATACCTCACAGAGAACCAGTTACTAATACCTCACAGGGAACCAGTTACTAATACCTCACAGAGAACCCGTTACTAATACCTCACAGAGAACCAGTTACAAATACCTCACAGAGAACCAGTTACTAATACCTCACAGGGAACCAGTTACTAATACCTCACAGAGAACCAGTTACTAATACCTCACAGAGAACCAGTTACTAATACCTCACAGAGAATCAGGTACTAATACCTCACAGAGAACCAGTTACTAATACCTCACAGAGAACCAGTTACAAATACCTCACAGAGAACCAGTTACTAATACCTCACAGGGAACCAGTTACTAATACCTCACAGAGAACCAGTTACTAATACCTCACAGAGAACCAGTTACTAATACCTCACAGAGAACCAGTTACTAATACCTCACAGAGAACCAGTTACTAATACCTCACAGGGAACCAGTTACTAATACCTCACAGAGAACCAGTTACTAATACCTCACAGAGAACCAGTTACTAATACCTCACAGGGAACCAGTTACTAATACCTCACAGAGAACCAGTTACTAATACCTCACAGGGAACCAGTTACTAATACCTCACAGAGAACCAGTTACTAATACCTCACAGAGAACCAGTTACTAATACCTCACAGAGAACCCGTTACTAATACCTCACAGAGAACCAGTTACAAATACCTCACAGGGAACCAGTTACTAATACCTCACAGAGAACCAGTTACTAATACCTCACAGAGAACCAGTTACTAATACCTCACAGAGAACCAGTTACTAATACCTCACAGAGAACCAGTTACTAATACCTCACAGAGAACCCGTTACTAATACCTCATAGAGAACCAGTTACTAATACCTCACAGAGAACCCGTTACTAACAGGGAACCAGTTACTAATACCTCACAGGGAACCAGTTACTAATACCTCACGGGGAACCAGTTACTAATACCTCACAGAGAACCAGTTACTAATACCTCACAGAGAACCAGTTACTAATACCTCACAGGTAACCAGTTACTAATTCCACACAGAGTACCAGATACTAATACCTCACAGAGAACCAGTTACTAATACCTCACAGAGAACCTGTTACTAACAGGGAACCAGTTACTAATACCTCACAGGGAACCAGTTACTAATACCTCACAGGGAACCAGTTACTAATACCTCACAGAGAACCAGTTACTAATACCTCACAGAGAACCAGTTACTAATACCTCACAGAGAACAAGTTACTAATACCGCACAGGGAACCAGTTACTAATACGTCACAGAGAACCAGTTACTAATACCTCACAGAGAACCAGTTACTAATACCTCACAGGGAACCAGTGACTAATACCTCACAGAGAACCAGTTACCAATACCTCACAGAGAACCAGTTACCAATACCTCACAGAGAACCAGTTACTAATACCTCACAGGTAACCCAGTGTCTGTGCATGAAGACATCGGACTCTGCATTGCAGCTCTATAATAGAAATAGAAATGACACACAAATTAACCCTTGCTTTGCTTGTTGGTGAACTGGGAAAACAGAATAGGTTTGAATCTCATCCAACACCAACAGGTAGTGTCACTTCCTGACCTTAGTTCCTTTTTTATGTTCTCTATTTTGGTTTGGTCAGGTTGTGAGTTGGGGTGGGCATTCTATGTGTTTTTTCTATTTCTATGTGTTTGACCTGGTATGGTTCCCAATCAGAGGCAGCTGTCTATCGTTGTCTCTGATTGAGAACCATACTTAGATAGCCTTTTCCCACCTGTGTTTTGTGGGTAATTATTTTTACCGTGCACCTCGGTTGTGTCACGTTCTTTGCTGTTTACCTGTTTGTTTTTTGGTTATTTCAATTTCACTTTCATTAAAAGATGTGGAACTACATGCACGCTGCACCTTGGTTGATTTATGACAGGGAGTTTGAGGATAGCGAGCGTGACAGGTAGGCATATCCAAAACACCTCCATTCTAAGACCTGAAACACCATACTTATCCTTCTGGTTTGTGAGCTCAAATTAGTCACACATTAAATCGTAAAATGATTAGGCTACACAGCACCCTCTAGATTGAGAGTAACAGACTAAGTAGTAATGTCTGGCAGATCAGCATTGACTAGAGAGATCCCCATTAGCTCTCTGATAGACTAAAGTCATTGAACTGGGTGACCACCCCTTCAGTCACCCTCCTTGTCAAACATCAGGTCAGCTCAATAATTCACATTAAAAACCACACCTCCGGTGGATCACCATCACCCTGGTCAGCTGTTGACATTGTTATGCTATTCCTGTAGGTTCAAACTAGAATTCCTATCTCCCACCATGTAAATAAAAGTAAATCAGTCACAATGCATTTTATATATTTTAATATAAAAAAAATACTTCAATTTTGGCTTTCAGGTCCATAAACAGCCTGTGTTTTGCTATACAGTGTAGTACTTTATTATTTTGTTAGGAAATGAAAAGTGCAAAGTAGTGGACCAGGTTGCAGGCAATGTTATCTTTAGTCCATCACGCATAGTAAAAGCTAATTCAACACTCCAAAGCCTTGTTGACGTCTTCATTAATATACCGAGACAGAGACTGAGGTGAGACTGTCATAACACAGACATCTGTTTGTTATTTTCTCTGAATGAACAGGGTCCATTTCATTTTGACCCACATCCACTTAACGTGCAAAGTCAAACTTGCTGTCCGAAGAAGCACTCCGTGAAGACGTGTCCATAGTCCATCACAGTAGGCCTATAGGTAGGCTATGGGATGCTACTTCAAAATCACATGTTGAGCTACAGAATTAGAATCCACCGTAAAGCAGTAAATAACGGGCCAGCCTGTTTCATTTATCAATGCTTTGTTCCTGTGATAAAAGTCATTTCATGTTTTTTTTGGTTAACCTTGGTATATATCTTGCACACACAGAGGCACCCTCTTCCGTACAAAAGCTTAGTTCAGTTAATAGGGTTCATAGCGTCAGCAACTTTGACAATAACCCAATGAAAGGAAATACAAAAATCACCGCAAAGTAAACGTCATTTTAGGGCAACATCGGCATACCCGAAAAGCATTTAGATACAGTAATTTTGCGTAAAAAATGGTCCTTATAGGTTACGACACATGGGCGGTCGTTATCGTTTCTTCTTTTGCTTTAAAGATTTTCTCCGCTTTACTATCATCTCATATAGTTTGTCCATACCCTCGTGAAGTCCCTCGCCAATTATGGCGCAGCAAGGTTGGACGTGGTATGCGGTGGATGGAGTGAGCTCGTGGAGAGCCAGCTGTTTTTCAATGTCTGCGACTGGAAGAGATTTGGGCAGGTCCTGCTTGTTGGCTATCACCAGAAGAGGTGTCCCCTGGTTCTCTGCGAATTTTGTGACTTTATGCAGTTCTGTTTTAGCCTCCTCCAACCGGTCAACGTCCACTGAGTCCACCACATAAATGATGCCGTCCGTGCACCGACTGTAGGATTTCCACAGGGGCCGCAGCTTCTCCTGACCTCCGACGTCCCAGAAGTGACAACTGATCCCCTTCGCGGTACCATTACTCAGTTTGATTTTCTCAGTGTTGAATCCAATTGTTGGCACAGTGTTTACGAATTCGTTGAATTTCAGACGATAGAGAACAGTCGTTTTGCCAGCGGAATCCAAACCCAGCATCACAATGTGTAGTGATTGGAAAGCAGATATGTTGGAGAAACTGTTGCCCATTCTCGAAACAGTTGAGGGGAACGCCTGGCTCCTTTATGTAGCACCTATCTGATGGCCTAATAGGCTATAGCGTTTTAATATTCAATAGGCGCTTCTATGAATCCACACAAATAATATCAACAAACGTAATGTCAAGGTGTTTACAGGCCCGCCGTGCGCTCTGGCTGGTTGATCCTTGTTTTGCCCTCAGCAGCATTGGTGGACAGTGTCCGCGTCTGTAGGACGCAACGCGGTGGTCATTACAATTCTCCTCACACACTCCAGTTAAGATTCCATTTTGTGACAGTCAAATTCCTCGCACTCACTGAACAGCTTAAGGACTAAGCTTGGTGGGTTACAACAAACAACAAACACCCTCCTTGCGGTCTCTCTGCTGTTTTTCCCGTGAACACTGCGCACTTGTGTCACCCGCGTCTCCTCTGGCACATAGGCTGTCCAAAGAAACTAGCCTCCGGTCCGGGTACGAAATACATAAATAAATTCACTCCAGAGGTTGTCGATGAGTTCTGGTAATCCTGAGATATGCCTACACTGCGTCCATAAACGACGTTAAAGTTATCGAAGCTATATTTGGGTTGATGTTATGATCTCTATTGTGCGTCACGGTATAAACGGTCCTACCCCTGCGGTCGCTGCATACACACTGATGAGAGGATGAGGAAGCAGACTGCTAAACAGCGTAGTAGCCTGCCTCCCTCTCATACCATACCATACGCTCCACCTATTCGAGCCATGCCAAACAAAATGCACATGTATTATTATGGTGTCCACATGCACGTCACATGCATATCGAAATATTTGTCTAGAGATCTAATAACCTTTGCGTAATTCTGATTTTATTCAATTCCCCAATAGGCCTATGGATTATTACCGGTGTGAGAATATTCCTGACCGGGTGATGATAACGAAAATGCATGGAGATTATAGCATAGGTTTAAAGCACAGGTTTAAAACACAGGTTTAAAACACAGGTTTAAAGCACAGGTTTAAAGCACAGGTTTAAAGCACAGGTTTAAAACACAGGTTTAAAACACAGGTTTAAAGCACAGGTTTAAAGCACAGGGTTTAAAACACAGGTTTAAAGCACAGGTTTAAAGCATAGGGTTTAAAGCACAGGTTTAAAGCACAGGTTTAAAGCACAGGTTTAAAACACAGGTTTAAAGCACAGGTTTAAAACACAGGTTTAAAACACAGGTTTAAAGCATAGGGTTTAAAGCACAGGTTTAAAGCATAGGGTTTAAAGCACAGGGTTTAAAGCACAGGGTTTAAAACACAGGTTTAAAGCACAGGTTTAAAGCATAGGGTTTAAAGCACAGGTTTAAAGCACAGGTTTAAAGCACAGGGTTTAAAACACAGGTTTAAAGCATAGGGTTTAAAGCATAGGGTTTAAAGCACAGGTTTAAAACATAAGCCTGTATGTAAGGCTGTGTAAAATATTGATCAATTCAAATGAGGTAGCCTAGTAATATTGAGAATGAGCGTTTTATTGTATAGGCTGCGAATTACTATTTCAATGTTTAAAACTAGTGAACTGGAGCTAGTAAATCAAATCAAATGTTATTTGTCACATACACATGGTTAGCAGATGTTAATGCAAGTGTAGCGAAATGCTTGTGCTTCTAGTTCCGACAATGCAGTAATAACCAACAAGTAATCTAACTAACAATTCCAAAACTACTGTCTTATACACAGTGTAAGGGGATAAAGAATATGTACAAAAGGATATATGAATGAGTGATGGTACAGAGCAGCATAGGCAAGATACAGTAGCTGATATCGAGTACAGTATATACATATGAGATGAGTATGTAAACAAAGTGGCATAGTTAAAGTGGCTAGTGATACATGTATTACATAAGGATGCAGTCAATGATATAGAGTACAGTATATACGTATGCATATGAGATGAATAATGTAGGGTAAGTAACATTATATAAGGTAGCATTGTTTATATATTTACATCATTTCCCATCAATTCCCATTATTAAAGTGGCTGGAGTTGAGTCAGTGTCATTGTCAGTGTGTTGGCAGCAGCCACTCAATGTTAGTGGTGGCTGTTTAACAGTCTGATGGCCTTGAGATAGAAGCTGTTTTTCAGTCTCTCGGTCCCAGCTTTGATGCACCTGTACTGACCTCGCCTTCTGGATGATAGCGGGGTGAACAGGCAGTGGCTCGGGTGGTTGATGTCCTTGATGATCTTTATGGCCTTCCTGTAACATCGGGTGGTGTAGGTGTCCTGGAGGGCAGGTAGTTTGCCCCGGTGATGCGTTGTGCAGACCTCACTACCCTCTGGAGAGCCTTACGGTTGAGGGCGGAGCAGTTGCCGTACCAGGCGGTGATACAGCCCGCCAGGATGCTCTCGATTGTGCATCTGTAGAAGTTTGTGAGTGCTTTTGGTGACAAGCCGAATTTCTTCAGCCTCCTGAGGTTGAAGAGGCGCTGCTGCGCCTTCTTCACGATGCTGTCTGTGTGAGTGGACCAATTCAGTTTGTCTGTGATGTGTATGCCGAGGAACTTAAAACTTGCTACCCTCTCCACTACTGTTCCATCGATGTGGATAGGGGGGTGTTCCCTCTGCTGTTTCCTGAAGTCCACAATCATCTCCTTAGTTTTGTTGACGTTGAGTGTGAGGTTATTTTCCTGACACCACACTCCGAGGGCCCTCACCTCCTCCCTGTAGGCCGTCTCGTCGTTGTTGGTAATCAAGCCTACCACTGTTGTGTCGTCCGCAAACTATAGTAACTATTTACAGTAGGTTAATAAATAAATGCACAAACGAATAACTACAATCGACATGCTATGTTCAGTGGAGAGTTAGTAGGCCTATAGGTTTAACAATGTCAGATTTCTCCTCCTGAGATTACAATGCAATATTTTCATAAAGGTAGAGGTTTTTTGAAAGAAGGCTACAAATACATGGAGGACGGTGCCACCTTGTGTCGAGGCCCAGCAATAACAGCCTGTAGGCAAAATAAATAGAATCATGCCTAGTCACGCATGCGCATGTTGTTTTCTGGGGAATGGGAACGGGACATTTTAATGATGACACGTTTAGCATGTAATATTTTAGTAGGTTCATAAAAAAATCCCACCCATATGTGATAGGCCTCCCCTAGGGTAGGTTTATGGTCAGTGGCGGGGGTATATTATTTGCATTTGTGCTATAGGCTACTATTCCAAGATACCCGAGCATCAGGTAACCATGATGATAAAGGATTTTTGAGGTAGGTCGGGAATGCATGTCATGTGAAAGGCATCCCCGTGTCAGCAACACCCCCAAACATTCCGTTCTCCTTGCGTAGTTCTCAATTCATCCGATGCCCCGAAATAACACACAGATTGCGATGAATGGGCCTGCGTTCAAGACAACTCGGCACCTCCGAGGAAAAATGTGGGTAGTTTTTAGTTGTTGTTGCGTATCGCTTCACTATTGGTTTACTTGGATACTTTCCAAGTGGTAAACCCTGACCTTATCTTTCTACAACGGGTTTCCAAGTCGCACATTTCCGAGTTTCCAACCAATAAAACTTGAAACCCTTGAATGCAGCATTATTTCAAACCATAGAAAGTGAGGTGTCCAAGCTGTGATTTAGAACAAGTAACCGAGAAAACTGCATATGTTGTGGAGGTAGAGCATATATTATATAATAGGTGAAGGGATACATAAGGGGCTTTTGTCCTGATTTCAGACAATGACCCACCCACACACTTATATAAATGTAGAATTGATAGGATTTACATGAAACTGAAAATCAGTAATATGTGCCATTCAACCTGACCCTAAAAAGCCCCAGAACACCAACTGTAATCTTGTTGTATTCTATTATCCTTCAATCCACAAATACACAGAAATATAAGCCCCTTACATAACAGAACACATGCACATGTCTGGTAGCAGTGCTGTTCCATGTGTTCCTGGATGGTCTGACATTTTGAAAATAAATGGAGGGCATGAAAAGGCATAGGCTATACAGATGCACCACTTGACCCTAATTAAATCCTAAAATAGTCTAAATTTAGCACATATTAATCTCAGCATGTTCTATATTAAAATCCTTCCAGCCCTTTCCATGCCATGTTTCCTCTAAAAATGATCAGACAAATCTTTACAGTATTTCATTGTGTTGAATATTACAATATTCATTTAATTTGGAAGACATGGGAATATGGAAGTGATTGTTAATTGCCATTAGCGGAGTTGCTATGAACCCAGATGTATAATAATGTAAAAGGGATCCTTGCTAGCCACTTTATCATTTCATTAGAAGTTGGCTGCCCTCCACAGGCCATATATAATCTAATGCAGTAGAGGGAGAGAACAGAGAGCTCTGAGACTGATGACTGGAGGGGGCCTCTCTCTCCCTTCCTTTCCCTTCTCAGGCCTCACCATCCATTTCCCTTCCTCCCTACACACACACACACACAGACACACACACCTCCCCTCTGCTGACCCTACCAAATGGAATGGTTCTCTGAGCGACCAGCCTGCCCGCCTGGCATGATGCACCAAGCCTGCTAATGGACTCACAATCACACACAGAGAGACATGGGGAGTGCCGGGTTACCTAGAAAATGGCTCATAATCGTGGGAGTATATTAGAATATGTTTCTCTACGTTTCATCCTAATATATAACGGCCTCTGTGAGGAACTGAAGATGACTTAGTTCATATAACTCGGTATCATTGCCTTATACGTCAGAAATTGTAAGGTTTCAGTACATTGCGCTTCAGATTTTCAGTACATCGTGCTACAGGTTTATGGTGGAGATCAACAATGTGACATTAAAAGGCTGGTAATAACTTCATACATGTATGATGACAATAACCTTTTGTTATTTCCTTCCTTGACTGAAACTCTCAGAACGCTCAGAACTTGAATACATTTAAAGAGTGTTTATTTGTCCACTAGATGGCAGACAGACACCAAACATCTGCATCGAGGTTCTATCTTCTTCAGAGGTTATTACCGTAAACTAAAATTGTTCTATTTACACTAACCAGGATTAGAGACAAGGGTCAGGTCTAGTTCATAACTGAAGTAGAGTTCACCCCGTCGATGGTTCAATACCATCTGTATTTTGTGTTTTCTGAGCCGTAGCAAAACACACTTGTGTCCCCAACGTCAACCAATGTACCATAGAACACCAGTCAACGCTGATGGTATTGCATGGAGCCATTATTGCATGGAACTCCATTCTATCTCATATTGCTCAAATGAACAGCAAACCTGGTTTAAAACAAACAAACCAATAAAGCAACACCTCACGGCACAACACCTCTCCCCTCTTTGACCCAGATAGTTTGTGTGTATGTATTGATATGTAGGCTACGAGTGCCATTTAAAAAAAAAGGGATGTAGTTCTGTCCTTGAGCTGTTCTTGTCTATTAATGTTCTGTATTATGTCTTGTTTCATGTTTTGTGTTGGACTCCAGGAAGAGTAGCTGCTACTTTCACAACAGCTAATGGGGGATCCTATTAAAATACCAAAATGGCAGCAAAAACACACTCGCATGTTAACACTCACACTGTTCATCGCTCTTCCTATGTGTACTAGTCACTGCAGAAACACTTGGACCCCCCCCCCACACACACACACACACACACACACACACTGCCAGGTGTGTCTCATTTTGCAAAAGGAGTAAGAGGGAATGAGGAGGAGTGTTTTTCAACCTGGAGTCTGTGCTGGCAGTACTGATCATCTTCTTCAGTTACCTCCACTCTTCCTCATTTTGATAAGACCTATAGTTTATCCATTATTACAGTTGAATTTCAAGATTCAGAAATCATTGATCGCTTTCAGAGTAAATCCTTACTTTTCCCATGAGAGTAATACAAACTAATATTTTGTTATGTGATTTATTCGTTTCACCAACTATTTTGTTGTGAAGACTTGTCTTCGTGTGAGAAGGAGGTTGCCTATTTGGACTATGTCCAGACATGTTTTTCGTAAGTGTCAGACTGTGGTGGGTAAGTTTCAGCCCCAGTCTGTGGTGGGTAAGTTTCAGCCCCAGTCTGTGGTGGGTAAGTTTCAGCCCCAGTCTGTTGTGGGTAAGTTTCAGCCCCAGTCTGTGGTGGGTAAGCCCCAGTCTGTGGTGGATAAGTGTCAGCCCCAGTCTGTGGTGGGTAAGTGTCAGCCCCAGTCTGTGGTGAGTAAGTTTCAGCCCCAGTCTGTAGTGGGTAAGCCCCAGTCTGTGGTGGGTAAGCCCCAGTCTGTGGTGTGTAAGCCCCAGTCTGTGGTGGGTAAGATTCAGCCCCAGTCTGTGGTGGGTAAGTTTCAGCCCCAGCCTGTGGTGGGTAACTTTCAGCCCCAGTCTGTGGTGGGTAAGTTTCAGCCCCAGTCTGTGGTGGGTAAGTTTCAGCCCCAGTCTGTGGTGGGTAAGTGTCAGCCCCAGTCTGTGGTGGGTAAGTGTCAGCCCCAGTCTGTGGTGGGTATGTTTCAGCCCCAGTCTGTGGTGGGTAAGCCCCAGTCTGTTGTGGGTAGTTTCAGCCCCAGTGTCAGCCCCAGTCTGTGGTGGGTAAGTGTCAGCCCCAGTCTGTGGTGGGAAAGTGTCAGCCCCAGTCTGTGGTGGGTAAGTTTCAGCCCCAGTCTGTGGTGGGTAAGTTTCAGCCCCAGTTTGTGGTGGGTAAGTTTCAGCCCCAGTCTGTGGTGGGTCATTTTCAGCCCCAGTCTGTGGTGGGTAAGCCCCAGTCTGTGGTGGGTAAGTTTCAGCCCCAGTCTGTGGTGGGTAAGTTTCAGCCCCAGTCTCAGCCCCAGTCTGTGGTGGGTAAGTGTCAGCCCCCAGTCTGTGGTGGGTAAGTTTCAGCCCCAGTCTGTGGTGGGTAAGTTTCAGCCCCAGTCTGTGGTGGGTAAGTTTCAGCCCCAGTCTGTGGTGGGTCATTTTCAGCCCCAGTCTGTGGTGGGTAAGCCCCCAGTCTGTGGTGGGTAAGTTTCAGCCCCAGTCTGTGGTGGGTCAGTTTCAGTCCCCAGTCTGTGGTGGGTAAGTTTCAGCCCCAGTCTGTGGTGGGTCAGCCCCAGTCTGTGGTGGGTTTTCAGCCCCAGTCTGTGGTGGGTAAGTGTCAGCCCCAGTCTGTGGTGGGTAAGTGTCAGCCCCAGTCTGTGGTGGGTAAGTTTCAGCCCCAGTCTGTGGTGGGTCATTTTCAGCCCCAGTCTGTGGTAGATAGCAGCCCCAGTCTGTGGTGGGTAAGTGTCAGCCCCAGTCTGTGGTGGGTAAGCCCCAGTCTGTGGTGGGTAAGATTCAGCCCCAGTCTGTGGTAGGTAAGTTTCAGCCCCAGTCTGTGGTGGGTAAGTTTCAGCCCCAGTCTGTGGTGGGTAAGTTTCAGCCCCAGTCTGTGGTGGGTAAGTGTCAGCCCCAGTCTGTGGTGGGTAAGCCCCAGTCTGTGGTGGGTAAGATTCAGCCCCAGTCTGTGGTGGGTAAGTTTCAGCCCCAGTCTGTGGTGGGTAAGTTTTAGCCCCAGTCTTTGGTGTGTAAGTGTCAGCCCCAGTCTGTGGTGGGTAAGTTTTAGCCCCAGTCTGTGGTGTGTAAGTGTCAGCTCCAGTCTGTGGTGGGTAAGTGTCAGCCCCAGTCTGTGGTGGGTAAGTTTCAGCCCCAGTCTGTGGTGGGTAAGTGTCAGCCCCAGTCTGTGGTGGGTAAGTGTCAGCCCCATTCTGTGGTGGGTAAGATTCAGCCCCAGTCCGTGGTGGGTAAGTTTCAGCCCCAGTCTGTGGTGGGTAAGTTCCAGCCCCAGTCTGTGGTGGGTAAGTGTCAGCCCAAGTCTGTGGTGGGTAAGTTTCAGCCCCAGTCTGTGGTGGGTAAGTTTCAGCCCCAGTCTGTGGTGGGTAAGTTTCAGCCCCAGTCTGTGGTGGGTAAGTGTCAGCCCCAGTCTGTGGTGGGTAAGTTTCAGCCCCAGTCTGTGGTGGGTCAGCCCCAGTTTCAGCCCCAGTCTGTGGTGGGTAAGTGTCAGCCCCAGTCTGTGGTGTGTAAGTTCCAGCCCCAGTCTGTGGTGGGTAAGTGTCAGCCCAGTCTGTGGTGGGTAAGTTTCAGCCCCAGTCTGTGGTGGGTAAGTTTCAGCCCCAGTCTGTGGTGGGTAAGTTTCAGCCCCAGTCTGTGGTGGGTAAGTTTCAGCCCCAGTCTGTGGTGGGTAAGTTTCAGCCCCAGTCTGTGGTGGGTAAGTGTCAGCCCCAGTCTGTGGTGTGTAAGTTCCAGCCCCAGTCTGTGGTGGGTGGTCTGTGGTGGGTAAGTTTCAGCCCCAGTCTGTGGTGGGTAAGTGTCAGCCCAAGTCTGTGGTGGGTAAGTTTCAGCCCCAGTCTGTGGTGGGTAAGTTTCAGCCCCAGTCTGTGGTGGGTAAGTTTCAGCCCCAGTCTGTGGTGGGTCAGCCCCAGTTTCAGCCCCAGTCTGTGGTGGGGTCAAGTTTCAGCCCCAGTCTGTGGTGGGTAAGTTTCAGCCCCAGTCTGTGGTGGGTAAGTTTCAGCCCCAGTCTGTGGTGGGTAAGTTTCAGCCCCAGTCTGTGGTGGGTAAGTTTCAGCCCCAGTCTGTGGTGGGTAAGTTTCAGCCCCAGTCTGTGGTGGGTAAGTGTCAGCCCCAGTCTGTGGTGGGTAAGTTTCAGCCCCAGTCTGTGGTGGGTAAGTGTCAGCCCCAGTCTGTGGTGGGTAAGTGTCAGCCCCAGTCTGTGGTGGGTAAGTGTCAGCCCAAGTCTGTGGTGGGTAAGTTTCAGCCCCAGTCTGTGGTGGGTAAGCCCCAGTCTGTGGTGGGTAAGTGTCAGCCCCAGTCTGTGGTGGGTAAGCCCCAGTCTGTGGTGGGTAAGCCCCAGTCTGTGGTGGGTAAGCCCCAGTCTGTGGTGGGTAAGTTTCAGCCCCAGTCTGTGGTGGGTAAGCCCCAGTCTGTGGTGGGTAAGTGTCAGCCCCAGTCTGTGGTGGGTAAGCCCCAGTCTGTGGTGGGTAAGTGTCAGCCCCAGTCTGTGGTGGGTAAGTGTCAGCCCCAGTCTGTGGTGGGTAAGTTTCAGCCCCAGTCTGTGGTGGGTAAGTGTCAGCCCCAGTCTGTGGTGGGTAAGTGTCAGCCCCAGTCTGTGGTGGGTAAGTTTCAGCCCCAGTCTGTGGTGGGTAAGTGTCAGCCCCAGTCTGTGGTGGGTAAGTTTCAGCCCCAGTCTGTGGTGGGTAAGTGTCAGCCCCAGTCTGTGGTGGGTAAGTGTCAGCCCCAGTCTGTGGTGGGTAAGTGTCAGCCCCTGTGGTGGGTAAGTGTCAGCCCCAGTCTGTGGTGGTGTCAGCCCCAGTCTGTGGTGGGTAAGTGTCAGCCCCAGTCTGTGGTGGGTAAGTGTCAGCCCCAGTCTCACAGTACATCACAGGTTGTGGTAAATCCTTTTAGTCTTCCCTCCAGCGACCACATTGACTTCTGCACATTTGATTCCATGTTGCATCTTGTCATGTTTCGTCATTGTATCGTTGTGATACAGATACAATGCATTAAACATTCAGGAATTACACTAATAGAACTAGGTCATATCAAACTGTGCCATGGTAAAAACCAACACTCCGTCTTTGGATATCTCTGGTAAATGCTTCTTCCACAACCCATACCAACACAACAGATTTTGCACCATCTACAACCAGTACCAGTACCAGTACCAATACCAATACCAGTACCAATACCAGTACCAGTACCAGTACCAGTACCAATACACCAGGTTTCCCACAAGCAATAACACATCCGACTTTAGCTTTTGTTTCACTCTGCAATATCTTTCAACTCTGCCTGGTCTTGAGATTGTACTGGACCATATACATTAACTGACAAATGTTAAAGCAAAGCAGTGTTTCCCAAGCTCAGTCCTCTGGAACCCAAGGGGTGCATGTTTTGTTTTTTGCCCTAACACTACACAGCTGATTCAAATGATCAAAGCTTGATAATTAGTTGATTATTTGAATCAGCTGTGTAGTGCTAGGGCAAAACCAAAACATGATAAGTCTATAATTTTAATGGTAGGTTAATTTGAACAGTGAGACAGAGTAACAACAAAAAATCCAGAAAAAAACGCATTTCAAAAATGTTATAAATTGATTTGCATTTTAATGAAGGAAATAAGTATTTGACCCCTCTGCAAAACATTACTTAGTACTTGGTGGCAAAACCCTTGTGGCGATCACATAGGTCAGACGTTTCTTGTATTTGGCCACCAGGTTCGCACACATCTCAGGAGGGATTTTGTCCCACTCCTCTTTGCAGATCTTCTCCAAGTCATTAAGGTTTCGAGGCTGACGTTTGGCAACTCGAACCTTCAGCTCCCTCCACAGACTTCCTATGGGATTAAGGTCTGGAGACTGGCTAGGCCACTCCAGGGCCTTAATGTGCTTCTTCTTGAGCTTCTTGTGTTTTGGGTCATTGTCATGCTGGAATACCCATCCACGACCCATTTTCAATGCCCTGGCTGAGGGAAGGAGGTTCTCACCCAAAATGTGACGGTACATGGCCCCGTCCATCATCCCTTTGATGCGATGAAGTTGTCCTGTCCCCTTAGCAGAAAAACACCCCCAAAGAAATCCACCTCCAATTTTGACTGTGGGGATGGTGTTCTTGGGGTCATAGGCAGCATTCCTCCTCCTCCAAACACGGCGAGTTGAGTTGATGCCAAAGAGCTCCATTTTGGTCTCATCTGACCACAACACTTTCACCTAGTTGTCCTCTGAATCATTCAGATGTTCATTGGCAAACTTCAGACGGGCATGTATATGTGTTTTCTTGAGCAGGGTGACCTTGCGGCGCTGCAGGATTTCAGTCCTTCACGGCGTAGTGTGTTACCAATTGTTTTCTTGGTGACTATGGTCCCAGCTGCCTTGAGATCATTGACAAGATCCTCCCATGTAGTTCTGGGCTGATTCCTCACTGTTCTCATGATCATTGCAACTCCAGGAGGTGAGATCTTGCATGGAGCCCCAGGCTGAGGGAGATTGACAGTTCTTTTGTGTTTCTTCCATTTGCGAATAATTGCAACAACTGTTGTCACCTTCCCACCAAGCTGCTTGGCGATGGTCTTGTATCCCATTCCAGCCTTGTGTAGGTCTACAATCTTGTCCCTGACATCGTTGGAGAGCTCTTTGGTCTTGGCCATGGTGGAGAGTTTGGAATCTGATTGATTGCTTCTGTGGACAGGTGTCTTTTATACAGGTAACAAACTGAGATTAGGAGCACTCCCTTTAAGAGTGTTCTCCTAATCTCAGTTTGTTACCTATATAAAAGACACCTGGGAGCCAGAAATCTTTCTGATTGAGAGGGGGTCAAATACTTATTTCTCTCATTAAAATGCAAATTAAAATGCAAATCAATTTATAACATTTTTGACATGAGTTTTTCTGGATTTTTGTTGTTGTTATTCTGTCTCTCACTGTTCAAATAAAGCTACCAATAAAATTATAGACTGATCATTTCTTTGTCAATGGGCAAACGTACAAAATCAGCAGGGAATCAAATACTTTTTTGCCTCACTGTATATGCAGGGGGTACTGAGTCAGTGTGTGGGGGTACAGGTTAGTCAAGGTAATATGTACATGTAGGAAGGGTAAAGTGACTATGCATAGATAATAAATAGCGAGGAGCAGCAGTGTAAAAACAAATGGGGGGGGGGTCAATGTATATAGTCTGGGTGGAAATTTTATTAATTGTTCAGCAGTCTTATGGCTTGGGGGTAGAAGCTGTTAAGAAGCCTTTGGGACCTAGACTTGGCGCTCCGGTACCGCCTGTAATGCGTTAGTCTGTGACTTGGGTGACTGGAGTCTTTGACAATTGTGTGGTCCTTTCTCTGACACCACCTGGTGTAGAGTGTCTGGATGGCAGGAAGCCGTACGCAGTACCCTCTGTAGCGCCTTACGGTCAGATGCCAAACAGTTGCCATACCAGGCGGTGATGCAACCGATGCTCTCGATGGTGTAGAACTTTTTGAGGATCTGGGGACCCATGCCAAATCTTTTCAGTCTCCTGAGGGGGAAAAGGTGTTGTCGTGCCCTCTTCACAACTGTCTTGGTGTGTTTGGACCATGATAGTTTGTTGTTGATGTGGACACCAAGGAACTTGAAACTCTCGGCCCGCCCCACTACAGCGCCGTCAATGTTAATGGGGGCCTGTTTGGCTCCCTTTTTCCTGTAGTCCACTATCAGCTCCTTTGTCTTGCTCACATTGATGGAGAGGTTGTTGTCCTGGCACTACACTGCCAGGTCTCTGACCTCCTCCCTATAGGCAAATTAATTACTTAAAAATCATACAATGTGATTTTCTGGATTTTTTTTTTAGATTCCGTCTCTCACAGTTGAAGTGTACCTATGATAAAAACTACAGACCTCTACATGCTTTGTAAGTAGGAAAACCTGCAAAATCGGCAGTGTATCAAATACTTGTTCTCACCACTGTACATGTAACATGGGACATGTATTGGAGAGAGGAGTAGGATCCCATTGCTACTTGCGGCCCTTCTCTTAATAACTTCAAGCTGAGTAATAGAGATAAGAAATGCAAGATTCCTCAAATGACTAGTATTCGAACCCAGCAGCCTTCCCAAATGTAACCGTAGCCAAATCAACTTAGCCGTCACTCAAACTGGGGACATGCTGATAGCCTCGGCCTCAGGATGCGAGATGCGATCCATCACCCGAGCGGAAATGAAAACAAATTCGCCCACTGATTATACCCTTCCACACAGCTGTCTGCAGAGATGGCAATCTAATAGGTGGACATTAGCCCTTTATTAATGTGAATATACCAAGCCATCTCGCAGCTACAGTTTGATCTAATTTACATACCATGTTGCGTATAAATAAATGAGGAGGCAAAACATTTTGGATGCAGAATTAATAGCATGAGATAATGGTGTCTTCAATGCCAACTAATAATGAACATTCATGCTCCAACAAACCCCATCACTCAAAGTTTGGATATTCTGATTACTGGTATATGGTTGTTGTTCATTAAAGCCATTTGTGCACTTTGTATTGATCATTGAATATATCACTTGCTTGTAGTTTAGTACACAGTAATAAATCCTAGTGTCCCCATTTTCCTCTAGGAACAGTGTATAGCACAGTGTACCCATATCCCCACAGGTAGTATTTATCTCTATCCTACTTGTAGTATTGCTTTCTTTTCTCTCTCTCTCTCTCTCTCTCTCTCTCTCTCTCTCTCTCTCACACTCTTCAACACAAAGGCTATGGCGATTTGCCAGAGTGCACTCTGGGGGTTGCCATGGCATCAGGGTTTACTAGGAGCACAGCAACTGCAATGTTTCTTTCAATAGGTAGTCCCTCTAGTCTCTTTGCCTCTAGTAGCAGGGGAGAGAAGAAATATTTGACTTCATGTCCTTTGATTGCCTCTCCATTTACAGGAACAAAATGATGGATAACGTAAATAACTAAATAAATAGTAACGAGATTATAATGACAGAGAGATGCTACCTTCAATTAGTTTTATCACTTCCTTTCTCCTTCTCACCTACATTTCTCTCGGTTTCATCTCTATGTATCCCTTCATCCCACTGTTTGTCCTTCCACTCAATACCCAGCCACCTCCACAACATATAGAAAGCACACCACCTAGTAGAGAGGGAGCGAAAGAAAGACGATAAAGAGAGAGTTTCAGAGAGCCAGGGAGTAGCAATGCCCATGCCCCGCCCACCTGAGGATCCGTCTTCTTCAGTCATCTATTTCCTGTGTTTGAGGGACGCATAATTCCACTTGTCACTTAAATCTCGCTTGATTGATTGCTTTCATTTTACTCCTGCGACTCTTCATACTCTTGCTTGTGCCTGTTGTTTTCCCCCATTAACATTATGACCGCGGAAATGTTTGTAATGACCTGTCAAACACATGGTGTAGATGCGCTCAATGGATTGCTGTACATTGTCTTTCCGTTGTGTATATGAGGGATTGAATGTTATTCATAATAAGGGTTACATGGGGAAAATTGTACCTCTCTGAAATGAAAATGGATGGCCCTCCTTTCAGCAAAATATATTTTACCTAATCCCTCCCTGAACGTTATTTAAAAAATGTAATTAAATGACACTCCCCTATAATTACAACATAAAGTGGATAGCAGACAACATGTCAGTTTAGCCTCATTTATTGGAGACCAGAGCCTTAGATATGCAGTTATAGAAACTGTTCTTCATCCTGTTAGCATTAGATGGCAACGTGGGAATGTTGATAGCGCACAGGGCTGCGGGCCAGAAGGTTGTGGGTTCTCAGATCCCGTGGAGAAGAGTAGGGGTGGAAAGAGCTCTATCATCATATTGCATGAATCTTGCAGGTACGGAAAAAATGAACATTTCATGCAATTCTACATATTAGCAGAATCTATTTTTAATACCACACAAATGACCAATATAGATAGGCCTATGTGTTCATCTTGCATTTCTCCAATGCCAAATCAGTGTCTTGTTTACAACGAAACTGTCCTTGTTTGCAAATAATTACATTTGAGACTAAATGAGCATGAAACTTTCAAAAGTAAGGTCTGCCTTTCCACCCCAGACAAAGTAGGTCTACCAATGCAGAAAAAATGTCAGTTTTAACTGCTGGCTACTGATCTTTTGTGACTTAACCCAACGTGAGAATGTTACAAGTGTTTCCGTAAAAGCTGTCTGGTTTTAAACATCTATTGTACAGAAAGTGAATAGCTTATTCAATTGATAGTGACAGAATTAGATTACTTCCCATGCAAGTCAATGTTTGGTCTCCTTGGCTATAGGATGTTGTAGCTCAGCCTCTAAATGTCAAAGAAACTAAACACGGATATCCCCAATGCATCAGAGTCATGTCTTTCCTGGGTATTTTACAGCTTGTTTCTAGCATAAAGCATTGTAGACCAAAGCACTTTTATAGATCACTTTATATAATCAGACCCAACAATGGGTAGGCCTGGTCTTTTTGCCTTTTTTTTTTTATAAAAAAAGTTGGCCTATGAAATATCCTCTCACACCCTCTCAATTCATGTCCTGGTTTTAACTTGACAACCTTTCACTGACATGGAGGTAGGCTATTTAAAGAGTGCATGGAGGAATTGGTCGACCTGAGGGTGTTACGCAGAGTGGACCAGGTGAACTCGAGCAGACTCAGATGAGGAGACTGGGATAAGGTAACTAAGGGATTTATTGAAAAACAGGGGGAAGATGGGGTGCAGGCCAGGGAATGCTCGGGCGGGTTGCAGGGAGCCAGGTGCTGAGGCTGAGGCTGGAGTGAGGGGAGTTGGGGCTGGGTAAGCAGGTCCAGAGAGGAATCCAAGGAATCAGTAGAGTGGGGGGTCCAGGACATGGTAGCAGGACTGACGAGACATGGGACTGGAGACAGGGACCAGAATTAGAGCGGACATAACTGTAGCGGCGAGGAAAACAGCGTCAGGCAAGGGAAACCAGACACAACACGAAACCATGATCTATGCCGGAACAAACGGATAAAAACGCAGACTGACTGAGCAGAGGTTACGATCTGGCAGCATGGAATTGGTAGGGCTGATTATTTGTAGAGGTCTTGATTATGGTACAGGTTGCAACTGGTGGGGATCTGCTCTGCCTCCAGCACACGTCTCCGCCCACACAATCACACACACAGAGAAAGAAGGACTGAGCACTGGGGGAGTGGCAGCAGGTTAGGGGGAGTGTCAGCAGTAGAGGGTGTGGCAGGTGCAGATGTAACAGAAGATAGGAGAGCAATAGCGGAAGCAGAAACACTGCTGGAATCTGTTGGCGCGAGTGAAGATAGAGGAAATTAGTGGAATACTGTAACATCTAAGAAGGGAGCTGAAATGGCTGAGGTTGTAAATCAAGATAAGCCTCATTATGATAACACCTCATTCCTTGTTGGAGTGCGATTCATGAGCAATGATGTTTTTTAGGGGAAACACGTTTGCAGTCACAAAGACGGTGAAGGATGCATTGGAACAAGTGGAATCAGAGTGACCAGGAGTGGTATGTTGATTTCACGTGTGTCAAAAGAAGGAGAAGGAGATGTATACATTATTAATGCATAAAGTGGAATGTCATGATTATCAGATTAGGGCACCGATAAATGGTGTCATATCTGGCGTCGCGATGGGTATTGAGGCTTCATGGTTTAAGATGAACAGGAATAGTTGATTCACGTCGCATAACACACACTGTGAATGGAAAGGAGGAAAGCCTTTCTGTATTATTGATGTTTGATTAAGAATTTCTCCCGGCCCATGTAAAGCTGGGTTATATGAGATATACGGTGCGAGCTTATGTACAAAAGCCACTTCAATGTCATAAATGTTAAAAGTTTTGCCATGTGCAAACGGAATATCATTGTTGAAGAGTCTTGAGGAAGCAAGGTGTTGCAATTGTGATGGGAATCACATTCCAGAGTTCCCAGAGTGCCCTGTTAGGGTGAAGGAGGTCAAAGTAGGACGGCTCAGGACTGTGGAGAAGGTGTTTTATGTGGAGGCAGTGAAAATATTATAGTGTTTATACAGATGAAATAGTATATGGACATGTGTGTGCCTTTCCAATCATGTCCAATCAATTGAATTTACCACAGGTGGATTCCAATCAAGTTGTAGAAACATCTCAAGGATCATCAATGGAAACAGGATGCACCTGAGCTCAATTTCGAGTCTCATAGCAAAGGGTCTAAATACTTATGTAAATAAGGTATCTGTTTTTTAATTTTTTAAATACATTTCAAAAAACCTGTTTTCGATTTGTGATTATGGGGTATTGTGTTAAGATTGATGAGGGACAAAAAATACTTACTCCATTTTAGAATAAGGCTGTAACAAAATGTGAACAAAATGTGGACCAAGTGAAGGGTCTAATTACTTTCCGAATGTCCTGTATTTATACAAATTAGGCACATATATTTTTTATTATTTTAACATAACATATAAAAACAATAGTAGATGTGCTTACCAAGAAAAACATCCAAAATTACTAATTTGAGGTAGAAAGGGATTGGAGCACTCAACAAAAAAATCAGAGATGGATGAAAATGAGCTAAAATAAATCAATTGTACAGGATGCAAACAGGTGATTGATGTTTCAATGTCAGCTTGAGGTCAAAATATCAGTCACCTGTTCACATCCTGTACAATGGATTAAAGTGAGCAAAAATAAATACATCTCTGCTTTTTTGTTGTTGTCTCCAACTCCTCTCTACCTCGAATCAGTCCTTTTGGAAGTTTTTCTTGGTAAGCCCTTCTCATGACTTTTGTCCTTTTTGTTGAGCACCCCTCCTTTCCTTTGTTAGCCGAACATCTGTATTCATTTCAAAAAATGATACAATAAAAACATACACAGTACCAGTCAAAAGTTTGTACACCTACTCATTCAAGGGTTTTATTTTATTTTACTATTTTCTATATTGTAGAATACTAGTGAAGACATCAACACTATGAAATAACACATATGGAGTAATGTTGTAACCCCCAAAAAAAGTGTTAAAAAAAATCAAAGTGCTGTCGCAAAAACTATCAAGCACAATGATGAAACAGGCTCTCATGAGGACCGCCACAGGAAAGGAAGACCCAGAGTTACCTCGGATGATCTACGCATGTGTGGAATAATTTTGCATGCCCAATTTTTCAGTTTTTGATTTGTTAAAAAAGTTTGAAATATCCAATAAATGTCGTTCCACTTCATGATTGTGTCCCACTTGTTGTTGATTCTTCACAAAAAAATACAGTTTTATATCTTTATGTTTGAAGCCTGAAATGTGGCAAAAGGTCACAAAGTTCAAAGGGGCCAAATACATTCGCAAGGCACTGTAGCTGCTGCTCATGTTGGTATCTGTACTGATGGCGCAAAAGCCATGACAGGGAGACATAGTGGAGTGGTAATGCGCGTGCAAGCAGTTGCTCCCATGCCACTTGGGTACACTGCAGCATCTACGAGAGGCTCTTGCTGCCAAGGGAATGCCTGACAGCTTGAAAGACGTTTTGGACACAACAGTGAAAATGGTTAACTTTGTTAAAACAAGGCCCCTGAACTCTGTATTTTCTGCACTATGCAATGATATGGGCAGCAACCATGTAATGCTTTTACAACATACGGAAGTGCGCTGGTTATCAAGGGGCAAAGTATTGACAAGTTTTTTTAAATTGAGAGACGAACTTAAAGTTTTCTTTACAGACCATAATATTCACTTGTCTGACCGCTTGTATGATGACGAGTTTCTCACATGACTGGCCTATCTGGGAGATGTTTTTCACTTGTCTGACCTCTTGCATGATGACTAGTTTCTCACATGACTGGCCTATCTGGGTGATGTTTTTTCTTGCCTGAATGATCTGAATCTAGGATTACAGGGACTCTCCGCCACTATATTCAATGTGCAGGACAAAATTGAGGCTATGATTAAGAAGTTGGAGCTCTTCTCTGTCTGCAATTACAGGGACAACACACAGGTCTTTCCATCATTGTATGATTTTTTTGTGTGCAAATGAACTCAAGCTTACGGACAATGTCAAATGTGATATAGCAAAGCACCTGAGTGAGTTCGGTGCGCAATTACACAGGCACTTTCCCAAAATGGATGACACAAACAACTGGATTCGTTATCCCTTTCATGCCCTGCCTCCAGTCCACTTTCATGCCCTGCCTCCAGTCCGATATCTGAACAAGAGAGCCTCATCGAAATTGCAACAAGCGGTTCTGTGAAAATTGAATTTAATCAGAAGCCACTGCCAGATTTCTGATTTGGGCTGTGCTCAGAGTATCCTGCCCTGGCAAATCATGCTGTTAAAACACTGATGCCCTTTGCAACCTGGTACAGTGCCTTGCAAAAGTATTCATCCCCATTGCCATTTTTCCTATTTTGTTATTGTCACTTTCTGACCTTAGTTCCTTTTCTGTCTTTGTTTTAGTATGGTCAGGGCGTGAGTTGGGTGGGTTGTCTATGTTCCGTTTTCTATGTTTTGTTTTTGCGTTTGGCCTGGTATGGTTCTTAATCAGAGGCAGGTGTCGTTAGATGTCTCTGATTGAGAATCATACTTAGGTAGCCTTTTCCCACTTGTGTTTCGTGGGTGTTTATTTTCCGGGTCAGTGTTTGTTTCCACACGGAACTGTTTCGGTTTTGTTTTGTCACGTTGTTGTTTATTGTTTTGTTCAGTGTTCTTATTAAAAATCAAGATCAACACTTACCACGCTGCTTATTGGTCCGATCCTTGCTACTCCTCCTCAGAAGAGGAAAGCCGTTACAGAAACACCCACCACCAAAGGACCAATCAGCGTGGTAACGGGCAGCAGCAGCAGCAACAGCGATCACAGAACTCCTGGACATGGGAGGAGATTCTGGATGGCAAGGTACCCTGGGCACAGGCCGGAGAATATCTCTCCCCCAAGGCTGAGCTGGAGGCAGCGAAAGCCGAGAAGCGGTGGTATGAGGAGGCAGGACGGCAGCGCGGTTGTAAGCCCGAGAGGCAGCCCCAAAAATGTATTGGGAGGAGGCACACGGGGAGCGTTGCGAAGTCCGGTAGGAGACCTGTGCCAACTCCCTGTGCTTACCAAGGAGAGAGAGGGACCGGGCAGGCACCGTATTATGCCGTGAGGCACACTGTGTTCCCGGTGCGCGTGCATAGCCCGGTGCGGTACATTGCAGCACTTCGTATCGGCTGGGCTAGAGTGGGCATTGAGCCAGGTGCCATGAAGCCGGCTCAGCGTATCTGGTCTCCAGTGCATCTCCTCGGGCCGGGGTACATGGCACCAGCCTTACGCATGGTGTCCCCGGTTCGCCAGCACAGCCCAGTGCGGGCTATTCCACCTCGCCGCACTGGCCTGGCTACGGGGAGCATTCAATCAGGTAAGGTTGGGCAGGCTCGGTGCTCGAGACCTCCAGTGCGCCTTCACGGTCCAGTCTATCCGGTGCCACCTCCACGCACCAGCCCTCTGGTGGCAGCCCCCCGCACCAGGCTGTCTCTCCGTCTCCTCCCTACAGGTGCTCCCGCTTGTCCAGCGCTGCCAGAGCCTCCCGCCTGCCTGGCGCTGCCGGAGCCTCCCGCTTGTCCGGTGCTGCCGGAGTCTCGATGGGCGCTGCCGGAATCTCCTGTCCGTCCGGCGCTGCCGGAATCTCCCGTCCATTCGGGACCCATTGCTAGGGTCCCCAGTGGGAGTTCGGCGGTGAGGGTCGCCGCTCAAAAGAGGCCACGGAGGCGGTTGAGGAGGCGGACAAAAACTATGGTGGAGTGGGGTCCACGTCCCGAGCCAGAGCCGCCACCGCAGGCAAACACCCACCCAGACCCTCCCCTATAGGTTCAGGTTTTGCGGCCGGAGTCCGCACCTTTGGGGGTGGGGGGGTGTACTGTCACGTTCTGACCTTAGTTCCTTTTATGTCTTTGTTTTAGTATGGTCAGGGCGTGAGTTGGGTGGATTGTCTATGTTTCGTTTTCTATGTTGTGTTTTTGCGTTTGGCCTGGTATGGTTCTCATCAGAGGAAGGTGTCGTTAGTTGTCTCTGATTGAGAATCATACTTAGGTAGCCTTTTCCCACTTGTGTTTCGTGGGTGTTTATTTTCCGTGTCAGTGTTTGTTTCCACACGGAACTGTTTCGGTTTTGTTGTCACATTGTCGTTTATTGTTTTGTTCAGTGTTCTTGTTAAAAATCAAGATGAACACTTACCACGCTGCGTATTGGTCCGATCCTTGCTACTCCTCCTCAGAAGAGGAAGAAGAAAGCCGTTACAGTTATATTACAACCTGTAATTTAAATGGATATTTATTTGGATTTCATCTAATGAAATTTAAAAAATAACTTGTTTCAAAAAATGAAAATTTAAAAAATGGAAAAGGGCCTGGGCCTCCCGGGTGGCGCAGTGGTTAAGGGTGCTGTACTGCAGCACCAGCTGTGCCATCAGAGTCCCTGGGTTCGCGCCCAGGCTCTGTCGTAACCGGCCGCAACCGGGAGGTGCGTGGGGCGACGCACAATTGGCCTAGCGTCGTCTGGGTTAGGGAGGGCTTGGTCGGTAGGGGTGTCCTTGTCTCATCGCGCACCAGCGACTCCTGTGGCGGGCCGGGCGCAGTGCGCGCTAACCAAGGTTTCCAGGTGCACGGTGTTTCCTCCGACACATTGGTGCGGCTGGCTTCCGGGTTGGATGCGCGCTGTGTTAAGAAGCAGTGCGGCTTGGTTGGGTTGTGTATCGGAGGACGCAAGACTTTCAACCTTCATCTCTCCCGAGCCCGTACGGGAGTTGTAGCGATGAGACAAGATAGTAGGTACTACAACAATTGGATACCACAAAATTAGGGAGAAAAAGGGGTAAATATTCACACAAAAAAAAATGGAAAAGTGGTGCAAATCATATGTATTCACCCCTTTGCTATGAAGCCCCTAAATAAGATCTGGTGTAACTAATTACCTTCAGAAGTCACATAATTACATAGATTGCACACAGGTATACTTTATTTTAGTGTCACATGATCTGTCACATGATCTCAGTATATATACACCTCTTCTGAAAAGCCCCAGTCTGCAAAACCACTAAGCAAGGGGCACGACCAAGCAAGCGACACCATGAAGACCAAGGAGCTCTCCAAACAGGTCATGGACAAAGTTGCGGAGAAGTACAGATCAGGATTGGGTTATAAAAAAAATATCTGAAACTTACCACTGAGCACCATTAAATCCATTATTAAAAAATGGAAATAATATGGCACCGCCACAAACCTGCCAAGAGAGGGCCGCCCACCAAAACTCACGGACCAGGCAAGGAGGGCATTAAACAGAGAGGCAACAAAGAGATCAAAGATATGGAAGAATGTACTCTCGTCAGATGAGACTAAAATTTAGCTTCAAGTCATCAAGGAAATTGTTTTGTCTGATGCAAACTCAACACCTCTCATCACCCCTAGAACACCATCCCCACATGCTGTGGGGGTGTTTTTCATCAGCAGGGACTGGGAAATTGGTCCGAATTGAAGGAATGATGGCACTAAACACAGGAAAATTCTTGAGGGAAACCTGTTTGTCTTCCAAAGATTTAAGCTGGGACTGAGATTCACCTTCTAGCAGGACAATGACCCTAAGCATACTGCTAAAGCAACACTGAGTGGTTTAAGGGGAAACCTTTAAATGTCTTGGAATGGCCTAGTCAAAGCCCAGACCTCAATCCAATTGAGGTTCTGTGGTATGACTTAAAAATTGATGTACACCAGCAGAACCCATCCAAGTTGAAGGAGCTGGAGCAGCTTTGCCTTGAAGAATGGGCAAAAATCCCAGTGGCTAGATGTGCCAAGCTTATAGAGACGGACCCCAAGAGACTTGCAGCTGTAATTGCTGCAAGAGGTGTCTCTCTCTCTCTCAAGAGGGGGGGGGGGTAAATAATTATGCACGCTCAAGTTTAATTATTGTTTGTTTCACAATATAAAATATTTTCCATCTTCATAGTGGTAGGCATGTTGTGTAAATCAAATGATACAACCCCCCCCAAAAAATCTATTTTAATTCCAGGTTGTAAGGCAATAAAATAGGACAAATGTGAAGGGGGTGAATACTTTATGAGAGTAGATTCTCAGCACTAACATGAAAACTAAATACAGGCAGAGACTGAGAGTGCGCTGACACTGGTGCTAGAGGGGGTATGCAGCTGGAGGTTGAATGTATGAAGGGGTATGGAACTATAAAATGTTTGGGAACCACTGCTTCACAGGATTCAAGGGGGCCACCATTGTCCCTGTTCCCAAGAAAGCTAAGGTAACTGAGCTAAACGACTACCGTTCCGTAGCACTCACTTGCGTCATCATGAAGTGCTTTGAGAGACTAGTCAAGGACCATATCACCTCAACCCAACCTGACACCCTAGACCCACTCCAATTTCCTTACCCCCCAAATAGGCCCACAGACGACGCAATCGCAACCACACTGCACACTGCCCTAACCCATCTGGAAAAGAGGAATACCTATGTGAGAATGCTGTTCATCGACTACCGCTCAGCATTTAACAACATAGTTCCCTCCAAACTCGTCATCAAGCTCGAAACCCTGGGTCTCGACCCTGCCCTGTGCAACTGTGTCCTGGATTTTCTGACGGGCCGCCCCCAGATGGTGAGGGTAGAAAACATCTCCACCCGCTGATCCTCAACACTGGGGCCCCACAAGGGTGCGTTCTCAGCCCTCTCCTGTACTCCCTGTTCACCCATGACTGCGTGGCCACGCATGCCTCCAACTCAATCATCAAGTTTGCGGACGACACTACAGTGGTAGGCTTGATTACCAACAACGACGAGACGGCCTACAGGGAGGAGGTAAGGGCCCTCGGAGTGTGGTGACAGGAAAATAACCTCACACTCAACAAAACAAAACAAACGAAATGATTGTGGACTTCAGAAAACAGCAGAGGGAGCACACCCCTATCCACGTCGATGGGACAGTAGTGGAGAGGGTAGTAAGTTAAGTTCCTCGGCGTACACATCACGGACAAACTGAATTGGTCCACCCACACAGACAGCGTGGTGAAGAAGGCACAGCAGCGCTTCTTCAACCTCAGGAGGCTGAAGAAATTTGGCTTGACACCAAAACCACTCACAAACTTCTACAGATGCACAATCAAAAGCATCCTGTCGGGCTGTATCACCGCCTGGTACGGCAACTGCTCCGCCCACAACCGTAAGGCTCTCCAGAGGCTAGTGAGGTCTGCACAATGCATCACCGGGGGTAAACTACCTGCCCTCCAGGACACCTACACCTCCCGATGTCACAGGAAGGCCATAAAGATCATCAAGGACAACAACTACCCGAACCACTGCCTGTTCACCCCGCTATCATCCAGAAGGCGAAGTCAGTACAGGTGTATCAAAGCAGCGACCGAGAGACTGAAAAACAGCTTCTATCTCAAAGCCATCAGACTGTTAAACAGCCACCACTAACATTGAGTGGCTGCTGCCCACACACGGACTCAACTCCAGCTACTTTATTGATGGAAAAATATATCACTAGACACTTTAAACAATGCTACTTAATATAATGTTTACATACCCTACATTACTCATCTCATATGTATATGTATATACTGTACTCTATATCATCTACTGCATCTTTATGTAATACATGTATCACTAGCCACTTTAAACTATGCCACTTTGTTTACACACCCTACATTACTCATCTCATATGTATATACTATACTCTATACCATCTACTCCATCTTGCCTATGCCATTCTGTACCATCACTCATTCATATATCTTTATGTACATATTTTTTATCCCTTTACACTTGTGTGTATAAGGTAGTAGTTTTTGGAATTGTTAGATTAGATTACTCGTTGGTTATTACTGCATTGTCGGAACTAGAAGCACAAGCATGTGTGTATGTGACAAATACATTTGATTTGATTTGATTTTTAGTCTCCTCAACTTGTTCAACAGCAACACCATACATTACCAGATTCAGCTGAGGTCTAGAACTTATGGAATGATTTGTACCAAATACAAGGCTCTTAGTTTTAGAGATGTTCAGGACCAGTTTATGACTGGCCACCCATTCCAAAACAGACTGCAACTCTTTGTTAAGGGTTTCAGTGACTTCATTAGCTGTGGTTGCTGCTGCGTATATGGTTGAATCATCAGCATACATGGACACTTATGCTGTGTTTAATGCTAGTGGCAGGTCATTGGTAAAAATAGAAAAGAGTAGAGGGCCTAGAGAGCTGCCCTGCGGTACACCACACTTTACATGTTTGACATTGGAGAAGCTTCCATTAAAGAAAAGCCTTTGAGTTAAATTAGATAGATAGCACTGAAATCTAACAGTACAGCTCCCACAATCTTCTTATCAATTTCTTTCAACCAATCATCAGTCATGTGTGTCAGTGCAGTACGTGTTGAGTGCCCTTCTCTATAAGGATGCTGACAGTTTGTTGTCAATTTGTTTACAGAGAAATAGCATTGTATTTGGTCAAACAACAGTTGCTAAGAGCTGGCTGCCAGCTTATAGGTCTGCTGTTAGAACCAGTAAAGGCTGATTTACTGCACTTGGGTAGCGGAATTACTTTGGATTCCCTCCAGACCTGAGGACAAAGGCTTTCCTCTAGGCTCAGATAAAAAAATATGACAGATTGGAGTGGCTATAGAGTCAGCTGCCATCCTCAGTAGCTTTCAATCTAAGTTGTCAATGCCAGGAGATTTGACATTATTGATCGATAACAATAATATTTCCACCTCCCCGCATTATCTTTACAAAATTTGCAATGCTTGCAATGCTTTTCTTTCATTATTAGTTTATTTTATTCATAAATACAATTGTTTGTTGTTGGCATTTCCTGCCTAAGTTTGCTCACTTTGCCAATTAAATTATTAAGAAAATAATTGGCAAAATCAAATGGTTTTGTGATTTGTCTTTCTGCCCATAATTTCATTTAAAGTACTCCACCATATAGCCACCGTATATCATTGATCTTGGCTTCATAATACAGTTTATTCTTCTTTTTGTTGAGTTTAGTCACATCATTTCTCAATTTACAGTAAGTAAGCCAGTCAGATGTGCAGCCAGACTTATTAGCCACTCATTTTGCCCCATCTCTTTCAACCATACAGTTTTCCAATTCCTCATCAATCCATGGAGGCTTAACAGTTCTAAAAGTCAGATTCTTAACAGGTACATGTTTATCAATAATTGGAAGAAGCAATTTCATAAATTCATCAAGTGCAGTGTCTGGAAGCTCCTCATCAATCACATCAGACCAACAAATATGTTTTACCTCATCCACATAAGAGTCACAGCAAAATATTTTGTATGATCTCTTATACACTATTTTAGGCTTAGCTGTTGGAAATTTGGCTCTCCTGGATATAGCCACTATATTGTGATCACTGATTCCAATTGGTAAGGATACAGCTTTAGAAAAAAGTTATACAATATTAGTAAAAATGTGATCAATACATGTGGATGAACTCTTTCCTGTAGTGTTTCTAAACACCCTGGTAGGTTGATTAATAACCTGAACCAGATTACAGGCACTGGTTACAGTAAGAAGCTTCCTCTTGAGCAGACAGCTTGATGAAAACCAGTCAAAATTCAGGTCCCCAAGAAAGTAGACATCTCTGTTCACATCACATACAGTATCAAGCATTTCCATTTCACACATATTATTTAGACACTGACTGTTAGCACTTGGTGGCCTATAGAAACACCCCAGAAGAAAAGGCTTTAGATCCTGCAACCACACTTCAATAAGCCTTGACATAAGATCTTCTCTAAGTATGACATGGAATTGGTTCTGAATATATACAGCAACACTTGGTTCGCGGACCATAGGTTGAAAACTACTTGGTGTGGACAGTACGGCTAACAGCCCTAAGAATGTTTCTACAGCCCAGGAGAAGGCAGAGAGAGTGAGAAAGAGGGAGCAGCACTAACGAGAGCCTAATCTTCTGAATCCTGTGAAATCCAGCCTCTCAGACCATTACCCCATATTCACAGATAATGATAGTGAGAAAAACCTCCCTCCCCTCTCTGCTCAGCCTAATCATCAGATGTTTTTTCCATTGTTACTTCATTCTTTCCTATGCCCCTTATATCCCTTTTATAATCCGTCTTTAATGAAACATAAATGCTTAAGAGTTTGACTTGAAACTAACGGATTGAGGTAAAGGGTGTTGGAATTGAAAGTATCAAATGGGCATTGATTCAAACATCGAGGACGCGATAATGAGGATCTTAGACATTTAAGAAGCATTCCTATTCGGCCATTGCACTTCAACCAACATGTGGCAGTTTATCTGACCACTGTGGATAGGGTAGAGTAGGTTCAGGAGCATGTCTCACATGCTCTACCTGCTCTTTCTCCCTGTAGCCAATTACATTGGAGCGGTTTCCTTGGAGACAAACAGTTCAACCCTGCATCCTAATATGCCATTGATGTCCTCTGCAGGAGGTCTGAAAAATGGGCATTTGATTGGCCTTCGGGGAGAGAGGAGTCTGACAGTGACACACGTTGCCGCAATAGGATTTGAAGGAATACAAAGTCTTTTAGCATGTCTATCACCTCTAAATCACCTCTAAACCTAAATCTATTTTAAAGTGGGAAACACAAACCCTGTTCACTGTTACCTGTTGCACATTGTAAGGTTAGATGTCTTTTCCATTAGAAGTATTGTTCATGGTCCCCCTATCTCCACCCCCCCCTCTCTCTCTCTCTCTCTCTCTCACGCTCTCTCTTTCCCTCTCTCTGATAGACCATAGAAAGGGTTAAGCGGTCCATTGCCATCACACCAGAGGAGGCTGCTGAGGGAAGGACGGCTCATAATAATGGCTGTAACGGCGCTAATGGAATGGCATCAAACACATGTCAGCTGACATCATATACATTCTTCAGGTGAAACCTGTCTGTGAAAATGTCTGGAAAATGTAATCAACTGACCCGCAGTGAGTCTATATTGCTCTGTCTCATTCAACAGCCACTTTAATTAAACATCTGTGAGAAAGAGAAAATATCCTCACACTCACCGCAGACAAGTTCTACTTGATATCACTGGCTCAAATCCAGCCAGGCATACCCACCTAGACACATTAGAAGAACAGGTGTTATTACAATGAGCTCTGATCTATATGCTAGCTGACAGTAGGTGTGATTGCAATGCCTAAGTAGATGTGTGCCATTATAGATCAGTGACAGGGTGTTGGTCACACTGTGAAACTAGGAACAAGCTGCTTCTTATTAGTCTGATTGAGTGAATGATGACCAGGATTGATTGATGGTTCATTATGTAACAGGTGGGTCCAATCCTGAATGTTGATTGGTTAAAACTGCATTCCAGTTGGTGTCTATTCAACAAGTTACCACTGGCTAAATCTATGTTGATAAAATGCCTATTTACTCTGTTCCCTCTGACTGCGAAATCCACTGTCTCATCAGCTAAGCCAGGCAATTTATTAACTTGATCTCCACTATAGAGGGCTTGCAGCTGGTGGCCATGTTGGAAGAGCGCCACATGAATTCTTCTGACAACAACAGCCGAGTGGCTACCCCAAACTGCATGATGTGTGCCTGAACAATGAACAGTGCCTAAAACTATTTGATTCAACACCTCAGTCATTTTCTGTAGAGTATTTGGTTGCTCTAACAAGACAGGAAATGCAACGTGGGAAAAATATGTTTACAGATTCCCTGCAGTCATGAAACAACATCGGTGACACCAAGATAAGACTCAAGAACATTCAGAAAAGCAAATAAACTTTTTTTGCCTGTGAAGACCTGATCCCAGACAGTAACGGGTCTGCTACGATCATTTCATCACTTGTAAGTCAAGTCTGATTGATTCCGAGCTTAGTTTAGCTGTTATGCTATCCAGGTGTTCCCCTCTTTATTGCAGGATCGTGAGCTGTGATTAATCAACATCAACACTAGTTAATCTTGAATAATAGTTAAGTTAACAATTATTTTACGATCATTGGAAGCATACTCAGACCAACATGCAGCGTGATCTGGGTTCCACATCTTTTTATTTAAGTAAGTGAACCACACAACAAAAGAATAAACGAAATGTGATGACAATGGAGTGCTAACAGCCATCTACACATAAACAAGATCCCACAAACACAGGTGGGAAAAGCTACTTAAATATGATCCCCAATTAGAGACAAGATTACCAGCTTCCTCTAATTGGGAATCATACAAAATCACCAACATAGAAAAACAAAACTATAACCCCACATAGAAATAATAAACTAGACTAACCCCCAGTCAAGCCCTGACCTACTCTACCATAGAAAATAAGAGCTCTCTATGGTCAGGACGTGACAAATTAAAACAAGTTTAAACACTTAACTTCAAATAATGAACACTGTAATATAAGTATACAAGTATGCCAACTCAGATGGGGTGGCAGGATAGCCTAGTGGTTAGAGCGTTGGACTAGTAACCGGAAGGTTGCAAGTTCAAACCCCCCGAGCTGTCAAGGTACAAATCTGTCATTCTGCCCCTGAACAGACAGTTAACCCACTGTTCCTAGGCCGTCATTGAAAATAAGAAATTGTTCTTAAATAACTTAGCTCGTTAAATAAAGGTAAAATACAATTTAAAAAAAGATGTGAAGTTTAGACATTCTAGTAACAAGTAGGCAATTATTACATAAACATAATTTTAGGTGAATAAATAAAAAAGTCAAAACCGGAAGTGTCCAACCTCGCTCCACTGTTCCCTGATCTACTGGGTTAGCAGACTTATGTTTCAGCCCAGCAATAGCTTACTTTATTAACTAATTAGGTTTGATACATTGAATCAGGTGAATTAGTATTGGGCTGGAACAGAAGCCTGCACACCCAGTGTGATTGGTCTGCTCCAGTAGTAATACGTTTATACATTGTGTGACTTTTAAACTGTATTTTTTGTTGACAAAATGTGCCAACATCCATCGTATACAAGGATGTATGTACCCTTATTCTCTTGGGACCTCTTCATCTGCAGACAGGGTTTGACAGCTCTCAGTATCTGAGGACAGAAAACATCACTTAGAAACAGGCTGCATTATACTCAAGTTAGACAGCCCTGAATATTATGTTGCTATATCTCTCTGTACACACTTTTTCTCACTAGGGACTAGTTTCATAATAGAATAGTTTCATAATGTCCTCCCACAAAGTTACCTGCCCTACCCAGAGTAGCCTACTCTCACTTCTCTGACAGCTGGAACTGCTAGCTTATTCTTTCACCCTCTTCCATGGCTGTTTGCTAGCTACCTATCAACTTAGCTAGCTAGTTACAAATGCATTTGGAGCTACTACGATAAATTCATCAACATAGTTAATAACTAGTTAATAGGAAATTAGCATGCTGGTGATATTAAATTATTGTAGCTAGCTAGCTACACAGTCCAGCGGTACACCTGTCAACAACTTCCGGTGAAATTGGAATGTGTGCAATTCAAATAAATGATCATAAACATTATGGATATTAAACATCTAGGTACATACAAGTGTCTTATATCACTTAAAAGCTTAAATTCTTGTAAATCCATCTGCAGTTTCTGATTCACAATAGGGTTTACAGCAAAAGCATGCCATGCGATTGTTTGAGGACGCTGCCCCACATCAAAATATTTTTCAACCAGCACAGGTTTCATAAAATCACAAATAGCGACTAAATATTCGCTAAACTTTTGAAAATCTTCCTCTGATTTGCAATCCAAAGGGTCCCAGCTACAACATGCAGTGTCGTTTGGTTAGATAAAATCCTTCTTTATATCCCAAAAAGTCCATTTAGTTGGATCCACCGATTTGAGTAATCCACTCTTTCAACATGCAGAGAAAGGAATCCGAAAAACTACACCTAAACTTTGCTTCAAAATACATTTCTATTTATTCCTCAGGTACCCTAAAATGTAATTAAACTATAATATTTCATACGGAAAGAAGAATGTTCAATAGGAAAGCAAAATTAGCAGATGCGTGTCCTCTTCGTTGCACGCTCAAACGCGGATTTCCAAACTGGTGTCGTACTAAAATAGATATCTCTTCTTCATTATTCAAGTTACAAGCCTGAAACCTTTAACAAAGACTGCTGACATCTAGTGGAAGCCGCTATGGAAGCCATAGCTTTCCATTGTAAGAGCATGGGCTCTCAAAAACAAAAGAATTCTGGTTGGTTTTTCTTTGGATTGTCTCTTACCATATCAATTGTGTTATAGTCCCATACATTACTTTAACATTTCTACAAACGTCAAAGTGTTTTCTATCCAATGGTACCAATTATATGCATATCATGGCTTCTGGGCCTGAGTAACAGGCAGTCTACTTTGGGCATGTCAAGCAGGAGGAAATTGAGAAAAAAGGACCCTAGCCTGAAGAAGTTCTAACTAACGAACATTACGTTAGCAGCTCATTTGAGTTAGCCTGCACACTAAGTTTCTGTAGCAAGCTAGCTAATAATACATCATTTTTGATCACTTTCATCATACACAGTACCAGTCAAAAGTTTGAACATACCTACTCACTCAAGCTCTTTTCTTTATTTTTACTATTTTCTACATTGTAGAATAATAATGAAGACATCAAAACAATGAAATAACACATTTGGAATGATGTAGTATCCAAGAAAGTGTTAAACAAATCAAAATATATTTTGTATTTGAGATTCTTCAAAGTAGCCACCCTTTGCCTTGATGACAGCTTTACACACCCTTGGCATTGTCTCAACCAACTTCACCTGGAATACTTTACCAACAGTCTTGAAGAACTTCCCACATATGCTGAGCACTTGTTAGCTGCTTTTCCTTGACTCTGCGGTCTAACTCATCCCAAATAATCTCAATTGGGTTGAGGTCGGGTGATTGTGGAGGCCAGGTCATCTGATGCAGCACTCCATCACTCTCCTTCTTGGTCAAATAGCCCTTACACAGCCTAGAGGTGTGTTGGGTCATTGTCCTGTAGGAAAACAAATGATAGTCCCAATAAGCGCAAATCACGGTGGGAACCACACATGCAGAGATCATCCCTTCTCAAATTTGGACTCATCAGACCAAAGGACAGATTTCCACCGGTATAATGTCCATTGCTCGTGTTTCTTGGCCCAAGCAAGTCTCTTCCTCTTATTGGTGTCCTTCAGTAGTGGCTTCTTTGCAGGATTTCGACCATGAAGGCCTGATTCACACAGTCTTCTCTGAACAGTTGATGTTGAGATGTGTCTGTTGCTTGAACTCTGTGAAGCATTTATTTGGGCTGCAATATCTGAGGCTGGTAACTCTAATGAATGTATCCTCTGCAGCAGAGGTAACTCTGGGTCTTTCTTTCCTGTGGCGGAGAGAAACCTCCTGTTGCGGTCCTCATGAAAGCCAGTTTCATCATAGTGCTTGATGGTTTTTGCGACTGCACTTGAAGAAACTTGAACATTCATGTCTTAAAGTACTGATGGATTGTAATTTGACTTTGCTAATTTGAGCTGTTCTTGCCATAATATGTACTTGGTCTTAGGGCTATCTTCTGTTTACCACCCCTACAATACAACTGATTGGCTCAAATGCATTAAGAAGGAAATACATTGCACAAATGAACTTTTAACAAGGAACACCTGTCAATTGAAATGCATTCCAGGTGATTACCTCATGAAGATGGTTGAGAGAATGCCAAGAGTGTGCAAAGCTTTCTTTAAGCCAAAGGGTGGCTACTTTGAAGATGTCAAATATAAAATATATTTTGATTTAACACTTTTTTGGATACTACATCATTCCAAATGCAAGAGTGTGCAAAGCTTTCTTTAAGCCAAATACTACATCCAAATGTGTTATTTCATTGTAAGTAACCATCACTTTTTTGGTTACTACATGGTTTCATTGGTGTTATTTTATAGTTGTGATGTGTTCACTTTTATTTTACAATGTAAAAAATAGTAAAACTAAAGAAAAACCCTTGAATTAGTAGGTGTGTCCAAACTTTTGACCGGTACTGTACTTACTTGAATAGGTTCTCCCACTGCCTCTGTTTTCTGGGTCCTTAGAAAAACTAAATCATTGCAAATCTTCCTGAAATTTCAGGTGGTAGCAAAATGCAGCCCGCCAATCTGGGAGATTGGAGGACTTTCAACAGGCTGAGTTTGGTTTTCCAACATGGAGCTTGGTGCAGCTGTTAGGTGATTTGTGATGCAACTTCAAGCCCTCTATAAAATCATCTAGATGTTATATCCCATTTCTTTTAGACTAGCATTGACTAGATTTGTATAAACCCTGCTGTCTGTCTCTCCAACATCTGCAACATTTGTTTCAATATTGAAATTCAGCTGTGCGATAGAAATGAACTTGTCAGGAGTTATTTAGAATAAACGACTGGGTCATGTCCACAGAAACAGAACAAAAATACTTAACTACTGTGAGTGTCCACTGGGCACTGGTTGAGTCAGCGTTGTTTCCACGTCATTTCAATGAGATTACGTTGTGGAATAGACGTTGAATTGACATCTGTGTGTGTGGCTAGTTTGGCCTGCGCCAATCAAAACTTCAATCTGTCATTTCTTTGCAAAGACGACAGAAAGGATAAGGTGCACAAACAATGATTTGAGGGGATGTGATAATCTTTTCCCGTCCAATTTTGAAAGCGTAAGAGGAAACAGGCCCATTACCTGTCTGAGATTCCCAGAGTGTGTTCAGTTAGAGAGGATCATCCAGAGGCTGACCTTTATTTGGCTCTCCTTATAGCTACTAAAATAGAAACACAGAATAAAACATTTTCAAAACTCTGAAAAATCATACTGAACTTTTCATTTTATGAAGTAGACCAGTTTACAGATGAGACCAATGCGTTTGCTGTCAATGGCAGCTGCCTGTTCCTGCTCGTTTCAAATTATTCATGACTTAAAAGATTAAAAGATAAACAACTTTAGTAAAAATGTTATACTTTTTCATCTATGCTATTATTCTGTGTGCAGATAGAGCCATTCGTTTCTGTGGAACATTGGAAGCTTTTGAACACAGTGTGAGTAAGGGATAGCGATGGAGAGTGAAAATGTCACTAGCAGTCTAGACTGTTTGTCAGAGAGAACCAGCTACACTTTGTATTGTCAAAAGTGGATCTTTCTAAGCTTTATTTCTGTAAACCAACTATTTTCTCTCTGTTTATTCCACTCATAAAATGTGCTAAAAAATTGATGTGAAAAACAACTCACTAAAGCTGTGTTAAGATTAAAACCGTCTATAGAGATCAGATGTATTTCTCTGTTTCTGTTTAAAATCTGCACTTTGATTTGATGTGTTTTCTGTCTGGTCACCACAAAGGGCCAAATGCTATGGAAATAATCTTCATTCATCCTCTCAGAGAAAGTGAGTGTGTGAGAGAGAGAGAGAGAGAGAGAGAGAAAGAGAGAGACAGGAGCAAAGATCGCATTAATGAGAGCTCCTTTATAAAGAAAGATTACAGTTTTGAAACTACAGTAAAAGTGCTGTAACTGCAGTAAAAGTGCAGTAAAAGTGCTGTAACTGCAGTGAAAGTGCTGTAACTGCAGTGAAAGTGCTGTAACTGCAGTAAAAGTGCTGTAACTCCAGTAAAAGTGCTGTAAGTAAAAGTGCTGTAACTGGAGTAAAAGTGCTGTAACTGCAGTAAAAGTGCTGTAACTGCAGTACAAGTGCTGTACCTGCAGTCGACTGTGGTATTTTGGACGCAGTAATTGCAGATTAACTGCAGTTATACTGCACTCTGTCTGCAATCTTTTTTAGTAAGGGATCACAGATATCCCTCCTCACAAACGAGAAGACAGTGTATGGAGATGTGTAGAATACAGTGTAGAAGACAGTGTCTGGAGATGTGTAGAATACAGTGTAGAAGACAGTATCTGGAGATGTGTAGAAGACAGTATATGGAGATGTGTAGAAGACAGTGTATGGAGATGTGTAGAAGACAGTGTCTGGAGATGTGTAGAAGACAGTGTAGAAGACAGTGTATGGAGATGTGTAGAAGACAGTGTATGGAGATGTGTAGAAGACAGTGTATGGAGATGTGTAGAAGACAGTGTATGGAGATGTGTAGAAGACAGTGTATGGCGATATGTAGAAGACAGTGTATGGAGATGTGTAGAAGACAGTGTATGGAGATGTGTAGAAGACAGTGTATGGAGATGTGTAGAAGACAGTGTATGGCGATATGTAGAAGACAGTGTATGGAGATGTGTAGTAGACAGTGTATGGCGATATGTAGAAGACAGTGTATGGCGATGTGTAGAAGACAGTGTATGGAGATGTGTAGAAGACAGTGTATGGCGATATGTAGAAGACAGTGTATGGAGATGTGTAGAAGACAGTGTATGGCGATATGTAGAAGACAGTGTCTGGAGATGTGTAGAAGACAGTGTAGAAGACAGTATATGGAGATGTGTAGAAGACAGTATAGAAGTCAGTGTATTGAGATGTGTAAAAGACAGTGTATGGCAGTGGAGTCTCCTCAGAGGAGGAAGGGGAGGACCATCCTCCTCAGTGAATTTCATAAAAATAAAAATAATTAAACATTTAAAAACATTTAAAAACTTACAAAGTAATTATGACAACTTCTGGAGGACATCCTCCAACCTATCAGAGCTCTTGCAGCATTAAATAACTGTATCCACCCAAACAAAGGATCAGAGAATGAATCTAGTACTGAAAGCAAAATATACTGCTAGCTAGCACTGCAATTGTTTTATTTTTTTTATTTAACTACACAAGTCAGTTCAGAACAAATTCATATTTACAATGATGCCAAACCGTAACCTGGTGATGCTGGGCCAATTGTGTGCCACCCTATGAGACTCCCAATCACGTCTGGTTGTGATACAGCCTGGAATTGAGGGTCTGTAGTGATGCCTCTAGCACTGAGATGCAGTGCCTTAGATCACTGCGCCACTTGGGAGCCCCCCCAAAATGTGGCGAGTAGTCGACTAAAAGAGAAAGATGGTAGTTGAACAGTTTTGAACAATTTATTTTTTTTCACCTGGTCACAGACAGCTGATGTGTTGTGCAATGAAGTCCACAAGTGAAGGGAAAGGGTGAGAGGAAGAGTGTGTAGATGCCAGAAGGAGTTACACAACGGGGTGTATTCATTCCGCTGCTTCTGTTGAAAAACCTTTCTTAAACGGAAGCAAACGGAACAAAACGGGGATAAACATACCTGAATTTGTCCAATTAGAAACACTTGTTTGCATCTTTTGGACTAATGATTAGCTAGATGCAGGCAAGAGTGTGCAAGAAGGTATTGAATGTGTCAATGTCTGTCACCTTGATTACACACATTTCTTTTGACCTGTGCACCTGCGTTGTAAACTTTCATTCATAGGCTAGGTTGTAGCAACCTCCTGATGGGTATAGGAAAAATTTGAGCATCATGAAGTAGCCTAAACCTATCGATGCTGCATTGAGCTGGGTGAATGAAATATTAATGACAGTCATCCAATATGCTGTAACAGAAATAAGGCCATGCTCATAAAAAAAAAAAATCGGACTCCCTCATCTTAAACGGTGTATGGTGGTATATAAGAAGTAAGGAATTATGTTTTGCCCCCTCAGATCTTCAGCTCCCAAGACAGTAATGATCTATGCATGTCCATTACCGCATCAGCTCAGACTAAAAGCTCAACATCTCTGTCCAGAGTCACTGGTTAGAAACAAGAGAACTCTGAAGCTGATCTCCCTACTAAACAGAGAAATGCTATGCTAATCACAATAACAAGTTGGACAAGTGTAATTTCAAAACACCAACAGAACTTGACCCCCAGTGACACACCATTGTATGGATTATGCAAAATTGAATACATATTTTAAAGGTGTATACAGACATTTCCTGTGCAGTGTGTAATGTGCCAAGCTGTTTTCCCTGCAGTTGCCCTGGGGGATCTCATAACCCACACTAAGCAGGGTTGTGATGCATGTCTGCCCATACTCTGTTGTAATTAATTCCAGTCCTTTTGGCTTTCTTTCTCCTCCATTAATCTGCAAATTTAATTAAGGCCCCACTTGCTTTTGTGGTGCAGGGAGAGAGACACCTACAGTATGGTGCAGGGAGAGAGACACCTACAGAATGGTGCAGGGAGAGAAATACCTACAGTATGGTACAGGGATAGAGAGAGACCTACAGTATGGTGCAGGGAGAGAGCAACCTACAGTATGGTGCAGGGAGAGAGCGACCTACAGTATGGTGCAGGGAGAGAGAGAGACCTACAGTATGGTGTAGGGAGAGAGAGACCTACAGTATGGTGCAGGGAGAGAGAGACATACAGTATGGTGCAGGGAGAGAGAGACACACAGTATGGTGCAAGGAGAGAGAGACCTACAGCATGGTGCAGGGAGAGAGAGACACCTACAGTATGGTGCAGGGAGAGAGAGACACCTACATTATGGTACAGGGAGAGAGAGAGACACCTACAGTATGGTGCAGGGAGAGAGCAAGAGACCTACAGTATGGTGCAGGGAGAGAGAGACACCTACAGTATGGTGCAGGGAGAAAGAGAGAGAAACACCTACAGTATGGTGCAAGGGGAGAGAGACCTACAGTATGGTGCAGGGAGAAAGAGACACCTACAGTATGGTGCAGGGAGAAAGAGAGTGAAAGACCCACAGTATGGTGTAGGGGGAGAGAGACCTACAGTATGGTGCAGGGAGAAAGAGACACCTACAGTATGGTGCAAGGAGAGAGATACCTACAGTATGGTGCAGGGAGAAAGAGACCTACAGTATGGTGCAGGGAGTGAGAGACCTACAGTATGGTGCATGGAGAGAGAGCGAAAGACCTACAGTATGGTGCAAGGAGAGAGAGACATACAGTATGGTGCAGGGAGAGAGAGACCTACAGTATGGTGCAGGGAGAGAGAGCGGAAGACCTACAGTATGGTGCAGGGAGAGAGCAAGAGACCTACAGTATGGTGCAGGGAGAGAGAGACCTACAGTCTGGTGCAGAGAGAGACATACAGTATGGTGCAGGGAGAGACACACCTACAGTCTGGTGCAGAGAGAGACATACAGTATGGTGCAGGGAGAGACAGACAGTATGGTGCAGGGAGAGACAGACAGTATGGTGCAGGGAGAGACAGACAGTATGGTGCATAGAGAAACATCTACAGTATGGTGCAGGGAGACACACCTCCAGTCTGGTGCAGAGAGAGACATACAGTATGGTGCAGGGAGAGACACACCTACAGTCTGGTGCAGAGAGAGACATACAGTATGGTGCAGGGAGAGACTGACAGTATGGTGCAGGGAGAGAGAGATCTAGAGACCTACAGTATTGTGCAGAGAGAGACCTATAGTATTGTGCAGAGCGAGAGAGACATACAGTATGGTGCAGGGAGAGAGAGTGAGAGACCTACAGTATGGTGCAGGGAGAGAGACATACAGTATGGTGCAGGGAGAGAGACATATTGTGCAGTGAGAGAGACCTATAGTATGGTGCAGAGAGAGACATACAGTATGGTGCAGGGAGAGTGAGAGACCTACAGTATGGTGCAGAGAGAGAGACATACAGTATGGTGCAGGGAGAGTGAGAGACCTACAGTATGGTGCAGGGAGAGAGACCTATTGTGCAGTGAGAGAGACCTTTGGAACCATTTTGCTGGAGTTGTAAACGGTTTGATGGTTGCTTTCAACATCAGACTTTTGGAGTGATGAGAATGCTTGGCAAAGCAGAAAGATGGACAAACAGGCTGCTGGAGGTCATCCAAAAATTAAACTCCTCCTCCGTTCCATCCATCTCCATCTATTCCTCCTCCTCTCTTTCATGGGTGTCTATCTCTCGCTGGTGTATTTCAACCACGCTTTCACTTCATCTGTATCAGCCAATTAATTGTTTGTGTCTCACCCCCATCTTACCTTTTTCTCTCCTCTCAACAGAACATGCTGTATTCTCTGGGATGTCGTTGGGTGGTCAGCACAAACATAATGCTGATTAGAAAACCAAACATAACCTGTTGCATCACTAATTATTTCCACGCTTGTAATTTCCACGCTTGTAAGGGAAAATGTCATTCAAGAACACAAACAAATCTAACATGAATATAAATTATTGCTACTGCGGTAAAGAAATCCGATCGTTCAGCAATCAGCATAATGAATTGCGTAAAAAATATTCACATTTTATTTATATTCTCCACAAAAGTATGCAGTCACAAAACAGATGTGAAATGTGTATTAACAACACAAACAGGGGAGAAAACATACCCAGAATCTTTAACAGAGTTTAGCATTGTAACAGTGGTTGGATATTGAATGAGGCATATATGTAGTTATATGTAGAGTCATATTAACTGGTGACCAGCTTCGGTACAACATATTCACTAAGTCTAGTATATAAATAACTGCAGGCCATATGGTTTCATTTTAAAAGATATTTAAGAGAGGTGAAAAAGCGGTGAGAGATGACTTTATTTGAAATGAAAGAACAAAGTTAATCTGTGAGTTATGCACAGTTATTCACTCGGTCCTTAGAAATATGTTCACTAACAAAGTAGTTGAAATAAAAACGGACCACAGTAGGAGGAAACAATAAGAGAGCGCTTTCTTCTGAACAACTCTGACGCTTTATAAATAAACACATTATATTTAGCTCGTTTGACACATGTGACAAGGCTAGATAACAGGGATACCATTTAGAAACGTTGTCTTTGCACTGGATCGAGTCCACAGTTATGAACGAAAGGTGTCAAAGTGTCTTTAAAAAATGCTGTGCCATATTTAGAGTAAAAAAAATACATACTATGCCAGACAATGAAGATTAAAATAGTCTTTGTGAATACTGAGACTGTAGCATTGTGTAGTTTGGCTGGTGGCTATACAAAGATGGGTGGTTGAGGACTAGCAGTCTAGTCCTCCTGGAGGTGAGGGGGAGTCTAGTCCTCCTGGAGATGAGGGGGAGTAGGAGGGGGAGTCTAGTCCTCCTGGAGGTGAGGGGGAGTCTAGTCCTCCTGGAGGTGAGGGGGAGTCTAGTCCTCCTGGAGGTGAGGGGGAGTCTAGTCCTCCTGGAGGTGAGGGGGAGTCTAGTCCTCCTAGGGGTGAGGGGGAGTCTAGTCCTCCTGGGGGTGAGGGGGAGTCTAGTCCTCCTAGGGGTGAGGGGGAGTCTAGTCCTCCTAGGGGTGAGGGGGAGTCTAGTCCTCCTAGGGGTGAGGGGGAGTCTAGTCCTCCTAGGGGTGAGGGGGAGTCTAGTCCTTCTAGGGGTGAGGGGGGACAGTCTAGCAGTCTAATCCTCCTGGGAGTAGTCTAGCAGTCCAGCCCTCACCCCCATGAGGACTAAAGGCAGATTCAGAGGAAGCAAGACTCAGAGGGACCAGACAGACAGCTGTTGTTCAGAATCTTCAATACAAACAGGGAATAAGGTTGTGGAGCATAGGAAGATATGCAAAAATGATCCACAAGGGTAGGGTCAGGGGTGGGGTTAGGGGTCGGGTCAAGGGTGGGGATAGGATGGTGATGGACATAGGAAGGACAGCAGGAGGCGGAGTCTATATCAACAGTCCAAAGGTTCATCCTCTTCTATCTTTCATCTATACGAGTGGGAAATAAATTGCTTTCCAATTAGCGGAGATATAAGGGAAGGAGACAGGCTGCACCCTATGAGTGATGATGACAATGATTATGGTCAGTTTGGTCTATATGGCACAGTCGTCCTGAGAGGCGGGGCTGAAGGCTGAGCTCCGGAGCGTATCCAGGCAGTTGACGAGGATGAGCGTTCCCGTCAGGTGTTTCCAACGCTTGGTGATGGGGCTCTTCATCTTGTCCAGGCCCATGTGGAGCTCCTGGATCACGTCCCGGTAGCTGTCCCCAATCTGGGCAGCCCACGTCAGTAGGAAGTCATAGGCTGGCTTCCACATGGCCTACACAGGGAGAAAGAGAGGTGGCGATTGAAGGGAGCATATTGGACTGACAATAGATCACATGGGAATTGCATGCTGTTTTCTGATGTTTCTATGGTAGTAATTAAATAAACTCAGTAACCCTGTGATTAGATTGCCCGCCCTGAGGTTGGGAGTTTGATTCCCCGGCCATACCAAAGACTGTAAAAATGGGACTCAATGCGTCTCTGCTTCGCACTCAGCATTAAGGGTATAGATTGTAAGGCCCTGTGGTAGACTAGCGTCCTATCTGTCCAGGGTGTGTACTTGTACATCAAGCTGCCTCACGCTACAGAAACAGGAGATAGGCTCCTGCTCCTATGAGCTGTTCTAGCTCGCACAAGCAAACGCTCGTGCAAGGTTATTTACTTACTATGGTCATAATGATGTTGTTGGCTTACCCACAGTGCAGCACAGGGAGAGATAAGGACAGAGGACGATGTGGGGTGGTAATTGAAGGGAACATATTGAAGTGAGGGTGACAATAAAATCACATGGAACTGGCATGTTATGCTCCACCAGTTTAACAATGGCTATTGTTTTCTGACATTCATAGTATATCAATCCAAAAGTATGTAAAGCACAAAAAGTCTTTAACCATTTACAGTTCACAGGTCATGTCATTTCCAAAAGCTGTGTGTAGTATTTCAATAATGCCAGATCAGAACCTAGCCTCACCTCGTTGTCCACCACTCCGTTCCTGTCTCTGTGCGGTCCCTCGTATGCATCCAGCTGCAGACGGGACACTTTGGATAGCCTTTCAGCCAGTTCCCGCCACCGCCCAGCCACCTCCACCGCCGTGGTCAGCAGGACAAAGTCCATCACCAGCCTGGCCACCAGGCCCTGACAGTCCATCTTCAGCAATGCCTGAGGGGGGAAGACAGAGAATGGTTAAAAAATAAAAACACAAACTGTACATTCTTGCCAGTACAATTCCACGAGAGAGCTGGTCAGGACAGGATAATATTACAAAACCCACAGGTACAAACACACACAAGAACACAAGATTAAGAGTTTTGTTTCTTGGATATGCTTCCCATTGTTCCTAAATATCCTCTTTCCCATAATCTCAAATCTGTGTAATTTCCCATAATCTCAAATCTGTGTAATTTCCCATAATCTCAAATCTGTGTAATTTTCCATAATGTCAAATCTGTGTAATTTTCCATAATCTCAGGTCTGTTATTTTTCAGATGTATTCTGGAGGGCCTGACGGGAACAGAGCCTCTACAGCGGTAGGCACCACTTCACCAGGAGGGCCTGACGGGAACAGAGCCTCTACAGCGGTAGGCACCACCTCACCAGGAGGACTACAGCATCCCAGAGCCATGCAGGCTCCAACTCTCTGGCTCTCTAGGCACCACCTCACCAGGAGGGCTACAGCATTCCAGAGCCATGCAGGCTCCAACTCTCTGGCTCTCTAGGCACCACCTCACCAGGAGGGCTACAGCATTCCAGAGCCATGCAGGCTCCAACTCTCTGGCTCTCTAGGCACCACCTCACCAGGAGGGCTACAGCATTCCAGAGCCATGCAGGCTCCAACTCTCTGGCTCTCTAGGCACCACCTCACCAGGAGGACTACAGCATCCCAGAGCCATGCAGGCTCCAACTCTCTGGCTCTCTAGGCACCACCTTACCAGGAGGGCTACAGCATTCCAGAGCCATGCAGGCTCCAACTCTCTGGCTCCAGCTAGGTACAGTAGCTGTCTATGCTGCTGGGCTGAGAGGAGGAGAGCGATTCTTGTTTGATTAACTCAGCGATAGGCAGGGGAGCAGACCAGGGGACAATGTGCCAGTATGGAGCACAGCAAACAGCAGGAAACCCATGCTTTTTTTTACACTACTTCAAATGGAGAAAGAGACTTTTGACTGGCTAGCACTGTGTAAAATGGCTCAGTTTCCAAGTGTGTACATGTAAACAGAGAATATCTTTAATGATAAGAAGTAGAAAAGCAGTATTGAGAAGTCAGAACAAAAACAGAGTCTTACCAGTCGGCTCTGGAAGGTCATGGATATTTACACACGCTAATAGCCTTTAACAGCTTGTCTATTGTCCTCATATCACGGCACAGTTCAGCTCAGCAGGCAAACTACTCCAAACATGTATTTAGTAGGTTTATAACCTAGTACATATATCTTTTTTTTCATGTCTTAACAAGAAGTATAGACTATAAAGTTAATGGTGTCTATATTCATACAATCATCAATAAAGGTCTAATATCAAATCAAACTTCAATTAAAACTATTTTAATTACATTTAAAATAGTAACACACTAAAAACAATAACATGAACATGTGAACTTTCATGTGCCTTAATAACAAACTTGTATTGTTCAAATTGCGAGTCCAGTTGGTTTAGCCACAGAAAACGAAAGCAACCTTCCCGCTAGCCATGATTGGCTGAGATAATGAGTGGGCTGGACATGCTGAGAGATGAGTTTGGCCATATAGCACGCTTCTGTCTATTTGAGCTGGTCAGTATGTATTGGTAATCGTGTCTAACGCTTCTTTTAAATGTTTTTTTTTAATTGGGTAGTAAAACTGCATACGTGTTGCTTTCCACTTTCTGGAGGACTGAGTTCAGTGGAGTTCGAGTATGATAGCTGAGGAGATGGAGAAAACACCTGTCTCTGGATTACATCTTCAAACTAAGGGCAACCATGGCATCTGCAACTGGAGACGCATCCATCTATAAAAAGGGGTTTAATTTCAAGTTAAAGTGTACTGTTAGCCAACTAACATTAGCTGGCTGGCTCGCTAGCTAACATTACGTGTATGATCTTATTATACGTATCTCAGAGCCATTTGCTTGGCTAGCTAACATTGAACCTGGTTGGTTAACTACCTGCAGATTCATGCAGGGTAGTAACGTCATGAGTTGGGATCATGGTTCATTGTTTAGCTAGCTAGATATCTTAACAAAATAATCCACTATGGAAGTAACCAATTCGGGTGCGTTTGTAAATTCAGTCTGGCCAACTACTCCAATTTAAGAGTACTCTCGTCTGAGTGTGGCAGAGTGCAGAATAACTGAAGAATTTACGATAGCTCAACACCCGTTGAATATGGCCGGTGTCAGTAAACGTTGGCAAAAAAAGCAGAATTAAATTATTTCCAGCAGCGCAGTTACAGTCACCAATGCTCTGGATAACATGAAAACAGCCTAACCATCTCTGCTAGGATGAGTAAAATGGTCAGAGTTGGGTGTTCTCTCATTTGTGTCTGGAAGTAGCTAGTCAATGTTAGCCAGTTAGCTTGGGTGCTTGACTGCCGTTGTGAAGTCAGAACGTTTGGATCAACCCTACTCATCGGCCAGAGCGTCCAGCGTGCTCTCTGAATGGTCCGAGAACGAAACGCTCTGAATTTACAAACGGACAATCTGACAGCACAGCTGCAGTCACCAACGCTCTGGAAAACACAACAGCCTAACCAGCTCTGCTAGGGTGAGTAATGTACAGTGAGCTGTTCTGTCTGGAAGTAGCTAGCAAGTTAGCTTGGGTGCTTGACTGCTATTTAAAAATATATATATATTATTATGAACAAAACAAATACAAGAGTACATAAACCTAACACACAGGGGTATTACATATTGACATACATTTTCAATTTGTCATAAGTTTCATGGTACATATTGCTTTTTTGTTTTTACAGTTCCTGATCATTTCAAAAATAATATTTAAATTCTATGTGAAGAGGGGTTTGTCTTCCGCCCACTTAATTTTATGGATAAAGAATCTGCCATGAAAAATAAACAAATTAACAATGAAAGTTAAAATCAGGGTCCATATAATTTCGATCAAAATAAAACATAATATCAGTCTTTCAAACTAACATTAATAGTAGTTTATTTGAAAATAACATCTTCTAACTCACGCCAAAATCTTCTGACATAAGAACAGTCCAAAAATAAAAAGGTCAAGAGTCCCAAGTCACAAAACACACATTTGATATCAATAGCTATTTTGAATCTGTTTATAACAAAGGTCTTTACAGGGGTGCTTGACTGCTGTTAGTACTGAATGCTCGGATCAACCCTTAAAGAGATGGGTGTGGCTAAAGCTTAAGAGAGTGTGAATGATGCCAAATGGGAGTAGACAAAGAAGGGCTCTCCAGTAATAGTACCAAAACATTCAAAGGCCATTTCATCAAAAAAAGAAGTTTACAAGTTTAATCAACTTTCAAAGCTAAATGACTTTTCCATTGTTCCTCAAATGCAGTGTATGATATACCATTTTGTAGCTGTGAGGCTACATTAGACCGACTTGAGCCGGTTGGTCACACATTGCACTATGGTCCAAAAAGCATTTCTTCAAGTGGCTACGGCGGTGCATATTCGATGTGCAATACTGTTTTCCATACAACCTTGCAAAGTTCTCACATAACTGTTGCAAGTGGAAATAAGCCAACTCGCTCCACTGTGATACATTTTGTACATAAGACGGTACAGGCGTTGACAAAATAGGTCCAGCAATCATAACAGAGCGAATAAGGAGTAAACGCATGTCACATTGTTACATTCATGTGCATTGAAATGAGAAAACCCTGATGAGATTTTAGCGAGCAGGTGGCCAACTTAAACTGAATATTTCTTATCATTCCATCATCCGGCACACCAATATTCTTCCAGACGGTAAAAATGTGTTTTTGATGCCCAGAGTCCACTACAGCCAGGTCCATAGGCATGAAATACGTAGATAGCTCTTAGAATCTCAGTTTCAGTCTCTATTGTTTTCCTGTGTGCCGTGGTCTTTGCCTGTGTCCACATACTCTGTTGCATTTTGTGAACTTCATTCTGATGTTGTAGTACACGGTTGTCTGTCCAGTGCATGATGGAGTAATCTGCTTTGTTCCATGGAAAAGTCTGTAAGCATTTGTTGCAACCTGTGTGAGCTTGACATGGCTGTGTTGTTGAGCAGATACAAACATGGTGGTGAAATCTCAACTAGATGGAAGTTAAAAACACAACACTAAGAGAAAAAAAAAGTTTCTAATGCAATGACATTGAAAATAAACAGGGGCCTGAAAGGCTTAGCAATAAAGTAGCCAACTGTATAAACTGCTATGAAATGTCACTGGTGTACACTAGTTGTTAGTTGAAGAATAGGCTACTCGGAGACAAGATCATTAACACTTTTACAGAGACGCAAACAACTCTGTAATAATAAACACACACAAAACATGTTCATCCTGCCAAAATGACTCCTGGGTCTGTTCTGGCTGCAATGGCAAATCATCTGGAAAGGTGGCTGTCTTCCCTCTGGAAAGGTGGCTCTCTTCCCTCTGGAAAGGTGGCTGTCTTCCCTCTGGAAAGGTGGCCCTCTTCCCTCTGGAAAGGTGGCTGTCTTCCCTCTGGAAAGGTGGCTCTTCCCTCTGGAAAGGTGGCCGTCTTCCCTCTGGAAAAGGTGGGTCTTCCCTCTGGAAAGGTGGCTCTTCCCTCTGGAAAGGTGGCAGTCTTCCCTCTGGAAAGGTGGCCGTCTTCCCTTTGGAAAGGTGGCTGTCTTCCCTCTGGAAAGGTGGCCGTCTTCCCTCTGGAAAGGTGGCCGTCTTCCCTCTGGAAAGGTGGCCGTCTTCCCTCTGGAAAGGTGGCTGTATCTTGCTGTTCAACTGTCCATTGAGTGAATTTATGGCTTTGTGACTGTGGTAACTAGCGACGCCCAGAGTTTCTGTGCTTGTTTGAGTGGTAAAGGCTGAAGCAATCTACAGCAGATGAAAGTCGAAGAGTGAAGTCGGGGGGAACTGCATCTGCTACAGCTGAAAGTCGGCCACTGATGTGGTTTTCCAACAGAAAGGTTTTCCAACAAAAATGATTTTCTATGTCACACACTCAGTCAGAACACACGTGCCTGGCTGCAAAAGTGCATTGTGCGTGACGTCAGCAGCAGGCGCTCAGCTCGTACACAGGCAGCAGCAGGCCAGCAGCAATTTCAGTAAATTGCAAATCATTGTTGGCTGACTGCAGCAGCAGTAGTGCGGGTTCGACGAGCCAAACCCAATGAATATTGTTGGTCACGAATGTTTGATCTTGAACAGAACTTACAACATCAATCAACATGTGTCAATCAAAATTGTACAGCCAGAAGTACAGAAAAGAGTGGGAGTCTGTAGCTGAACAAATGTCAAATCATATTTTTGCCGAGATGGCCAGTCAATTTGAGTAACGTTATTGTGTATTCTACGTAATGATGCAGTTTTACGTTATCACGCATGACATCACAACGTCATTTAGCAACTTTTAGCAACAAATCAACCTGCCTCAAACAACTTACCCTGAAAATTTGTTGGCAACACCGGTCGGGGGATGTACATATGCACCGTCAGGAAGTCGGATAACTTCTGATGTTTCTAGGAAACCGCTAATGGCAGACATGGAATTCGCCTTCGTTATTGCCGATTAAGTGAATGATATAAAAAAATCCACTTTTTTATATCATTCACATGATCAACATGTCCCAAGGAATGAATATCCTGATACAGAAATATTAGATACAAGCCCAAGCTCTTCCTAACACTCACAAGACATATTTTGTATTTTTGTGAGGTTCTCAAAATATAACCAGGTACAGTAGTGAATGCATAGGCTACGACAATGAGAAGGTGTTTTTGCAGCATATGGGATATGGTTGGTTGTTTGCCATTACTTCATGCCCTTGCATTATTTGTGATTGTGCAACATGGAATTGTAACAGGTGTGATTAAATGGTCTACAAAGATTCTTACTGAATGCAAATTGACTGCAGTTTATATTTCTTTAATTCACAACCCTTATATTGCTTGTCAGTAAGCATGTACAGAACAGAATTTGATTCAATTACATGAAGTACACATCACTCACCGTACAGAACAGTATTAGACTATACAGTGGATAAAATTTTGATTTTGGGCCACTGATCTACACGCAATACCCCACAATGTAAGTGGAATTTTGTTTAGAGAATTTTTTACTAATTAATTAAATTTTCGAGTCAATAAGTATTCAACGCCTTTGTTATGACCTTAAAACGTCCAGGAATAAAAATTAGCTTAACAAGTCACATAATAAGTTGCATGGACTCACTGTTTGCAATAATGTTAAATAATTATATAAATAAAACTGAGTTTTGAAACGTTCAGACTTGTTCCACAGATTTTAATGTGTGCTTTTTTGTTGTTGTTGCACAATAACTTATTGTCTCCTGTAATGTCACAGACTCTCAGACGCTCTGCTGAAGAGAAGAGTATCCGGATGCGTTTTTAATAACCTCCCACCCTGGCACTCCCCAGAGTTTTAGGACCTGATTGCGTCAGCAGAACGTAAAAGGGCCAAGCAAGCTTATGGGGAGAAAAAGCGCAGTCAGAATGAAAACCGGAGTAACCGTCCACGTCAAACGCAGCCTTACCCAAAACAACCGAATGTGCAATAAACCACAGACTATTTTCACTGACTCTTCACACTTGCTCCTCAAGAGACTTATTGCACCGACTCCCACTCATTCACCCAGGCTTACATATACACAGAACATCCTCTTCTTTAGTACTTATATTTTTTTAAATACATTGTCTTGATATTACGTTTAAAAAATATATATAAACGTGTATTGCACCGCTGAGAGCTTGTCATTTTTTTGTTATTTCATTACTTATTTTTTGGAAGGGGATTTGGGAATATATCATTTTTTACTTATATGTTTTATGTTATAAATGTTTTATATTTTTTATTAGAAATGTAGTGTATATTATGACACCTACAAAAGACTGTTAAAACCCACATTTATTCAAATGTGTTTTTCCCTGCCAAGAAGATTCCTTTCGTTTGAAAGTTAAAATAAAATTTTAAAAAATCCATTGTTGTTGTAATGATTTCTTTACAGTCAAGTTTTTTTCATCGTATTTTAAAGAACTTGTAGAAAATATTGAATCATTTGTTTGGAGCAATAACATGCAAAACACCTTAGTTCTTCCGACTGGCATGGGAGTGGCTAGTCTTCAGAGCTGTAAGGATAATTAGGAGTCTGAAACTATTTTGTGGCAGTGTAGTCAATGGCTTGTTTCTGTACATCTAATCTGTTTGGAGTCTCGTCCAGACCAACCACTCGCCCTTTAAAACCCTCAGTCTTGTCAAGTTGAGGTGAAAGCAAACTATGCCTGTGCTCATGGAATCTGAATATGTTTTCATGTAGCACAGCCTCAGGCAGAGAGAATCATAGGGCATGACTGAAGTGCAGCATGCAAAGTCATTCACCCAAACACATATATGAACACACAACAAACCCATATACACGCCAAAGACTCATCGTTTACTGATACTGAGCAATCACAGCACACATGGTTAAGCTCAGTGACTCGTGACTGATCCGTTCTCTGACTAGCAGACTCAGAGCTCCGCCAACTAAAGCTCTTATTTGTTCCACGGGCAGGAATACATGGAATGACAGGAAACGGGCAGGGTGGGGGGGGGTGTGTACAGAGACATGTGTGTACAGAGACATAGACAGGTTACAGACAAGAGCATAAGATGGCGGGATGGATGCCTGGAGTTCCTGCTAACGTCTACCCAGGAATGCACAGTTTCAGCCCAGATCAGAGTTCAATAGCAGAGGGAGTTTCCACTTCAGCCCAGTCTACATCATATATACCCTTCTCCAGAGAGAATAACAAGGACATTCAAAAGAAGGATTCTGTTCCCATCTGTGTGCATTTGTACAGGATAAGTAAGACCTGAGACAAGCACCTGCTTCCTCTCTGGATAACAGCAACAGGACATTTCCTGCAGGAATCAAGGAGATTGCTTCCCAAGTCACCTTCAGCTAGGTCCTGACCCAGCAAGGAGTCCTGGTGCTCTGCTCACACCTGACCCAGCCAGGAGTCTTGGTGCTAAAAGACATACAATAATACTGCACATATAGAGCCAGGAAAGTTGACTTTGCACACAACACAAATAGTTTCAGTGTTGACCTACACTGAGTGCACAAAGCATTAAGAACACCTTCTATTTCCATTACAGACTGACCTGATGAATCCAGGTGAAAGCTATGATTCCTTATTGATGTCACCTGTTAAATCCACTTCAAATTCAGTATAGATAAAGGGGAGGAGACAGGTTATATAAGGATGTTAAAGCCTTGAGACAATTGAGACATGGATTGGTGTATGTGTGCCATGCAGTGTGAATGGGCAAGACAACATGTTTAAGTGCCTTTGAACAGGGTAATGTGGTAGGTGCCAGGCGCACCGGTTTGAGTGTATCAAGAACTGAAACACTGCTGGGTTTTTCACGCTCAACAGTTTCCCGTGCATCAACAAAGGACATCCAGCCAACTTGACACAACCGTGGGAAGCATTGGAGTCAGAAAAGAAGAACTGAGCACACTGCTGCTCATGCTCCCAGGTGATATTTATTTACAACATTTTGACCCTTAGGTCTTCATCAGGCATCCATATCCCAGGTGCGGGTGGAAGGTAAGAAATGACAATTATTGACTAAGGGTTGGACATAGTCGTCAATATATCCATTGTTGAGGAGTGGATGTGGGGTGAAAGTTTATGAGCACAGAGCATAATGAATATAGCTACATACTCAAAAGACAATATGTGACCGACCGGTTTGATTTGGTCTTATGTAGCAAAATTTGAAAGTGTTTTTTTATATTGGATAAAAGTAGAGGCTAGATGGTATATCATACACGACAGTTGAGGAACAATGGGAAAGTAATTCTGTTTTGAAAGTTGATAAACTTGTGTCCTCACTTTTGAGAAAAGGGTTCTTGAATATTTGGTACCTACTGGAGAGCTCCTCTTTGTCTACAACCATTCACTTTTTACATTTATTTAACCTTTATTTAACCTTTATTTAACTAGGCAAGTCAGTTAAGAACAAATTCTTATTACAATGACGGCCTACCGGGGAACTGCCTTGTTTAGGGCAGAACGTCAGATTTTTACCTTGTCAGCTCGGGAATTCGATCCAGGAACTCAATGCTCTAACCACTAGGCTATCTGCCACATTGTTCACACCCTCTTAAGCCTTAGCCCCACCCATCTTTTTAAGCCTTAGCCCCACCCATCTTTTTAAGGATTCACATGTGAGGCCATGATCTAAACAACCAAAGATTTCAAGACTAAAGGCTGGTTTATACTATGGGTGTGTTTGGAAATTTAATCTGGAGTGTCAGTGTGATCAGTGTGCTCTCTGGGCATTCGTAAACTCAGAGTGTTGTCCGATTGTCAGTTCATAAATTCAGCGATTCGCTCTCGGAGCGTTCAGAGCGCACACTGGATGCTCTGGCCGAGGTGTAGGGTTGATCCGAGTGTTCTGACCAAAACAGCAGCAGTCAAGCACCCAAGCTAACATTGGCTAGCTTGCTAGCTACTTCCAGACACATATGAGAGAACAGCTCACTGACCATTTTTACTCACCCTAGCAAAGCTGGTTAGGCTGTTTATGTTATCCAGAGTGTTGGTGACTGCAATTGTGCAGCTGGCAACAATTGAATTACTATTTTATGCCAACGTTTACTGACACCGGCCATATTCAACTGGTGTTAAGTGTTTGTAAATTTGTCAGTTATTCTGCACTCTGGCACTGTCAGACGAGCGAGAGTTCTCTGAAATTGGAGTAGATAGCTGGTAAATTTGCTCAGGCTACGTCTATCGACAGTTGTCACAATGACATCATGAATATTCTATTGAAATTGTTACTTATATAGTGGAGTCTTTTGTTTAGACATGTAGCTAGCTAGCTAAACAATGAACCATAATCCCAACTCATAACATCACTACCCTGCATGAATCTGCAGGTAGATAACCAACCAGGTTCAACATTAGCTAGCTAACAGGCTATAACTAGCAATGCAAATGGCTCTGAGATAAGAATAGAATAATATCACTACACAGATCATGCACTTAACATTAGCTAGCTAGCTAACAGTACACTAACTTGAAATGAAAACAACTTTGACAAAATTAGAAACATGTAATATATTAAAATGTTGCTAGCTAGACTATCTTACCCGACGCTTCTCCCTCTCTGTCACGGATGCCATATTCGCAAACAACCAGAATAATTTTCTACATCTCCTTAGCTATTATACTCGAATTCCACTGGTTTCAAAACTCGGTCCTCCAGAAAGTGGAGAGCAATGCTTTTGCAGTTCTATGTGATATCTTTCAAAAAAGCCACGGGAAGATTGCTGTCTTTTTCTGTGGCTAAACCAACTAGGCTCATAATTTTACAAATGTATTCGTATTTTCAGATGGCATGTTTGTCATTAAGGGACATGAAAGTTCCAGAAGGCAAAAAAATATAAAAAATGATTGGCATAATTGCATAATTGCCAGCTTCAGGCCACAGACCATCACAGATGGCTGAAGAGGAATTATACGCGGTGCTGTTATCCTCAAATGTCACTGAGGAATAAAGGATTGTTGTTTTGTGTGTGATGCGTTTGTGGCTGTGTGTCTGAGTGTGTGTGTGTGTGTGTTTCTGAATGTGTGTGTGTGCGAGTGGTTTAGCTAAATATCACAACGATTGTTTACACCAGCACAGTAGTCAGTACGCAAACTCTGCACTGCATAAATCATCTCACTGAATGCAACTCCGGCAAGCATATTTCTGAGAGGGGCAGGCGGGGCTTTACACAGCGTGAATCAGTCTTAGCTCGATCGTTTACAACTTGTAAACAAAGTGTATGAAAGCGAGATCTAAGGATAGCTCCGAGTGATCAATGGCAGGTTGAGAACTGAGGGAGTTCATTTGAGGAATGTGATGCTTCTTGAAGAATAGCGATATCTCTCGTCTCTCTAGACTCCTTATTCTCTAATCATCCCGAGGGCTCCCGAGTGGCGCAGTGTTCTAAGGCACTGCATCTTAGTACTAGAGGCTTCACTATAAACACTGGTTCAATCCTGGGCTGTATCACAACTGGCTGTGATTGGGTGGTGCACAATTGGCCCAGCGTTGTCCGGGTTTGGGGAAGATTTGACTGGGGTAGGCCATCATTGTAAATAAGAATTTGTTCTTAACTAAAAATATTTAAAAAAATGCATATAATCTCCCATTACTCATGTACTGTGTATCGGCTTTGTCAGTCTCTCTACTTCCATCTTATCCACCTCTCTTCTATTTCGCTCTCCATTTCTGCTCCCTCGTTCCATCTCAGCCATCTCAGCCACTCACTCATTTTAGTCACGCTCTCGTTCTCTTAGTTCTACTTTTCCCTTTCAACCTGTAGGCGCTCTTCATGTTTTCCTTTTTGAATACACATATCCAACTGAACGCCTCCATACCCTCAACCAAAACAAGTGTCTGCTTAGCTGCGATTAGAGAATTCTGGGTTCTGATTGTGTCACTCCACCCCTCTGCATGAACCCCCTCCATTCTACCCAGACTGGCAGAAGAGTGAAAACAAACAAATGTCTCAAATCTCCGGAGGGAAACAGATATGGAGAGCTGTCAACTGCACCATCACAGTAGTTGGCCACACCTTACTGCTGAAGGAGGGAAGGAAGGGTGGGAGGGAGAACAGAAGAGCGTTGATCAGAAAGTGAAGAACAGAAGATGGAGTCTAGGGATGCTGGGAAAAAAGGAGAGCTGTGTACAAAAATGGCACATAATCATCTCGATGGCCGCTTCCAACTTTCAAAGTAGTCTTCCAGAAACAGATTGTTATTAGTACTACCAACTGCATGGGATCTCCCTCTCCACAAATAATTCAAAGAGTAGAGTAGGGGTCTGCTACAGAGTTGGGAACGAAATCCCTCTCAGCGCAGGACACATTGGGGTGCCCACCTACGCGGTTTAGAACCTCTCCAGATTTCCCTTTTTCCCCAAATCCTATTTGCAGAATGGAACGGGTGCAAAGGTGTCTCGGTCAGAGCCCATCTGAAAACTGAAGTCAGTATACACACACACACACTCTCTGGCCTCTAATTCACGACCCAACAACACTGGACAGCACATGGAGCATTTCTGCATAATTGTCTGGTCCTAACTGGGCTGAGGTAGGTTGTCTGGTAATAGCTGGGCTGAGGTAGGTTGTCTGGTAATAGCTGGGCTGAGGTAGAGGGGGTAAAGGGGAGGTCAAGTGGACAGCAGGCGCCTCTTGGTCCATAACTGGCGCTTCTGTTTAGCCTGTTAACAATGAGACAGGAAACATCTGTGGGGCTGTGATCCTCCACAGAGACATAACCTGGCCCACGTCCATCATACACCAAACTCCATGGTCATTACACACAGACCTCTGGTTATCAGAATGGGGTTGATACAAGCCCACATTATTGTTATGTGCAGATGTAGGATCATCATGTGAGCCAGTTTGCTACAGCAGGAAAATGATCCTGCAGTAACAGGATTCTGTGAAATTAATAAAATTGACCTTTTTGTAGAGGTTGATATTTTTCATAAGAGAAAATCAAGTCAAATTTCAAAGTGGAAATTAAAGCCTTTTTAAAACACCAATATACTACAAGTTTTAAATTTCTCTTAGTGATCAAATTAAGAGCCTACATTTGTGAGAGTCTAGAAGACGCAATACACATAAAACACAAAATAGTGTGATTATTTTTTGTCTCTCAGTCAGTGACCTGGCTGGCTGTTTGATGTTGCAGTGCAGAGCTCAGACATCACAGCTGAGGCTTGATTTCATACACAAAGAGTGAGTGAGAACATCCGTACATCTTCCAGAGAATTGGGTTCTTTCTACATTGAACAAACATTTGAATGCAACCTGTAATGTTTTGGTCCCATGTTTCCCGAGCTAAATGATCCCAGAAATGTTCCATACGCACTTAAAACATATTTCTCTCAAATGTTAGGCATACATTTGTTTACATGCCTTTTAGTAGCATTCCTCTTTCGCCAAGATGATCCATCCACCTGACAGGTGTGGTATATCAAGAAACGTCTCGATCATTACACAGGTGCACCTTGTGCTGGGGACAATAAATGGCCACTCTAAAATGAGCAGTTTTGTCACACAACACAATGGAACAGATGTGTCAAGTTGAGGGAGCGTGCAATTGGCATGGTGACTGCAATAATGTCCACCAGAGCTGTTGCCAGATAATTGAATGTTCATTTCTCTACCATAAGCCACCTCCAACGTCGTTTTAGAGAATTTGGCAGTAGGTCCAACCGGTCACACAACGTGTAACCACGCCAGCCCAAGACCTCCACATCCGGCTTCTTCACCTGCAGGATCGTCTGAGAACAGCAACCCAGACAGCTGATGTGACTGTAGGTTTGCACAACCAAAGAATTTCTGCACAAACTGTCAGAAACCGTATCCGGGAAGCTCATCTGTGTGCTCGTCGTCCTCACCAGGGTCTTGACCCGACTGCAGTTTGGCATCGTAACCGACTTCAGTGGGCAAATGCTGAACTTCGATAGCCACCGGCACTCTGGAGAAGTGTGCTTTTCACAGATGAATATCAGTTTCAAATGTACGGGGCAGCTAGCATGTATGGCGTTGTGTGGGCGAGCGGTTTGCTGATGTCAATGTTGAGCGATGGCAGTGTGGCATAGGCAAGATGCAGTAGATGGTACAGAATACAGTATATACATATGAGATGAGTAATGTAGAATATGTAAACATTACTAAAGTGACGTTATTTAAAGTGACTAGAGATATCTTAAGTCTATTTATTTAAGTGGCCAGAGATTTGAGTCAGTATGTTGGCAGCAGCCACTCTATGTAAGTGATGGCTGTTTAACAGTCTGATAGCCTTGAGATAGAAGCTGTTTTTCAGTTGCTCGGTCCCTGCTTTGATGCACCTGTACTGACCTCGCCTTCTGGATGATAGCGGGGTGAACAGGCAGTGGCTCGGGTGGTTTTTGTCCTGGTTGATCTTTATGGCCTTCCTGTGTCATCGAGTGCTCTGGAGAGCCTTGCGATTGAGGTCGTTGCAGTTGCCTTACTAGGTGGTGATACAGCCCGACAGGATGCTCTAAAAAAAGTTGCATCTGTAAAAGTTTGTATGTTTTAGGTGACAAGCCACATTTCTTCAGCCTCCTGAGGTTGAAGAGGCGCTATTGCGCCTTTACCACGCTGTCTATGTGGTTGGACCATATCAGTTTGTCCATGATGTGTATGCCGAGGAACTTAAAACTTACTACCCTCTCCACTACTGTCCCGTCGATGTGGATAGGGAGGTGCTCCCTCTGCTGTTTCCTGAAGTCCACGATCACCTCCTTATTTTGTTGACGTTGAGTGAGAGGTTATTTTCCTGACACCACACTCCGAGGGCCCTCACCTCCTCCCTGTAGGCTGACACATCATTGTTGGTAATCAGGCCTACTACTGTAGTTTTGTGCAAACTTGACGATTGAGTTGGAAGTGTGCATGGCCACGCAGTCATGGGTGAACAGAGAGTACAGGAGAGGGCTGAGAAATCACCTTTGTGGGGCCCCAGTGTTGAGGATCAGCGGTGTGGAGATGTTTTCTACCCTCACCATCTGGGGGCGGCCCTTCAGAAAGTCCAGGACCCAGTTGCACAGGGCGATGTTGAGACCCAAGGTTTCGAGCTTAATGATTGGAGGGTACTATGGCGTTAAATGCTGAGCTGTAGTCAATGAACATCATTCTTACATAGGTATTCCTCTTGTCCAGATGGGATAGGGCAGTGTGCAGTGTGATGGCGATTGCATTGTCAGTGGACCTATTGGGGCGGTAAGCAAATTGGAGTGGGTCTAGGTAGGGTGGAGGTGATATGATCCTTGATAGTCTCTCAAACCACTTCATGATGATAGAAGTGAGGGCAATGGGGTTATAGTCATTTAGTTCAGTTACCTCAGCTTTCTTGGGAACAGGAACAATTGTGGCCATCTTGAAGCATGTGGGAACAACAGACTGGGATAGGGATTGATTGAATAGGTCTGTAAACACACCAGCCAGCTGGTCTGCACATGCTCTCAGGACGCGGCTAGGGATGCCATCTGAGCCGGCAGGCTTGAGAGGGTTAACAAGTTTAAATGTTTTACTCACGTTGGCCATGGAGAAGGAGAGCCCAGAGGCTTTGGTAGCGGGCCGTGTCAGTGGTATTGTATTGTCCTCAAAGCGTGCAAAGAAGTTGTTTAATTTGTCTGGGAGCAAGACATCGATGTCCGCGATGGGGCTGGTTTTATTTTTGTAATCCATGATTGACTGTAGACCCTGCCACATACGTCTCGTCTTTGGGCTGTTGAATTGCGACTCTACTTTGTCTCTATACTGACTCTTTGTTTGTTTGATTGCCTTGCGGAGGGAATAGCTGCACTGTTTGTATTCGGTCATGTTTCCAGTCGCCTTGCCATGATTAAGAGCGGTGGCTCACGCTTTCAGTTTTGCGTTAATGCTGCCATCAATCCACAGTTTCTGGTTAGGAAAGGTTTTAATAGTCACACTTTGCATAGTATGTGTGCAATATTCATCACATCAACACTTGGCAGTCAGGCTCTTCTATTGATTTGACCATTACAGCACTTGTGAGTCTAGATAACATTTTAATGCTAAGTTGTCCTCAGCGTTTAGCCTTGGTCTGCTAACTGTTTTTTAAGATGCACAGCAACAGGATAATAATGACAAAAACAATTCCTTTAGAAGACACTCTCTTGCGCTTTGCTTTGTCCGTCAGTTTTATGTAATCCCAAATACACTTAACAAGAATATATGATTTACAGTTCATAAAAGGAAATCGGTCAATTGAAATAAAGAATTTAAGCTCTAATCTATGGATTTCACATGATTGGGAATACAGATATGCATGTTGTTCACAGATACCTTAAAAAAACAGTCAGTATTTGGTGTTATCACTCACTATTTGCTTCATGTAACACGACATCTCCTTCATATAGAGTTGATCAGGTTGTTAAATAAACTGATTTAGAAGCTTTGTCATTTCCTTCCTAAGTGGGAGTCTGTGATGTAACAATGGAGAAAGTAAAACAAAACATTGTTAAAAAGCACAAACAAGAACCCATACAGGGTTACAACACACACACACACTATATGTAGTGATCACACACACATAGGACGTAGTGATTAAAATAAAGTAGCCATATCTTGGACGTAATAATATATTGTATAAGAGGTCATATCAGAAGTTCTGTAGTGATTCTTAAGTTGATGATGTAAAGAATATTCGCTAGTCTGTAGTGTGTAAGCAACCAGACACTAGACTTTAAATATTTATTAAATTGCTTCCTCCAGTTACTAATAAGTATGCAACCATTAAGAAAATGACTGTAAAAACTTAAATCCCCTTGGATTGATGAGGAATTGAACAATTGCATGGTGTAGAGGGATGAGGCAAAAGGCTTGGCAAATAAGTCTGGCACAACCGATTGGCAAACGTGCTGCAAATTGAGAAATCATGTGACTAAAGTCAATAAAAATAATAAGAAACTATACTATGAAACAAAAATAAATTACATAAAAGTTTGATAGTGAAAAGCACCTTAAATGAAATTTAGGGGAAAAAAAGCTAACTTGGCATTCATTGAATCAGATGGCTCATTCATCACAAAACCCACTGATATTGCAAACTACTTTATTATTTGTTTCATTGGCAAGATTAGCAAACTTAGGCATGACATGCCAGCAACAAACGCAAGTATATATGACCGAATTATGAAAGACAAGCATTGTATTTTTGAATTCTGTAAAGTGAATGCGGAAGAGGTGAAAAAAATGGTTGACTATCAACATGACAAGCCACTGGGGATGGAAAATTACTGGGGAAAATAGCAGACGATATTACCACTCCTATTTGCCATATCTTTAATTTAAGCCTACTAGAAAGTGTGTGCCGCAGGTCTGGAGGGACGCAAAAGTCAATCCGCTACCGGAGAATAGTTAAGAACCCTTTACTGGATCAAAAATCCAACCAGTCAGCCTGTTAGCAAACCTTAGTAAACTTTTGGAAAAAATGGCGTTTGACCAGATACAACGCTATTTTACAGTAAAAAAAATGTGATAACCGACTTTCAGCACACTTATAGGGAAGGACATTCAACAAGCACAGCACTTACACAAATTAATGATGATGATTGTATCATCAATTTCTCTCAGCCAAAGATTGTGGGGGTTGTTTTGTTAGAATTCAGTACAGCTTTTGACATTATTGATAATAGTCTGCTGCTGGAAAAACGTGTTATGGCTTTACACTCCCTGCTTTATTGTGGATAATGACTTAAATGTCAAACAGAACACAGAGGGGTGTTTTTTTAATGGAAGCCTCTCCAACATAATCCGGGTAGAATTAGGAATTCCCCAGGGCAGCTGTCTAGGCCCCTTACTTTTTTTCAATCTTTACTAATGACATGCCACTGGCTTTGAGTAAAGCCAGCATGTCTGTGTTTGTGGATGACTCAACACTATTACATGCCAGCTACTACAGCAACTGAAATGACTGCAAAACTTAAAGAGCTACAGTTATTTTCAGAATGGGTGGCAAGGAATAAGTTAGTCCTAAATATTATAATATAAAATCATTGTATTTGGAACAAATCATTCACTAAGCCCTAAACCACAACTAAATCTTGTAATAAATAATGTGGAAATGAGCAAGTTGAGGTGCCTAAACTGCTTGGACAAAACATATTGATACAACAGTAGCTAAGATGGGGAGAAGTCTGTCCAAATTAAAGCACTACTCTGCCTTCTTAACAACACTATCAACAAGGCAGGTCCTAGTTTTGTCGCACCTGGATGACTACTGTTCAGTCGTGTGGTCGGTCACGTGCCACAAAAAGGATGTAGGAAAATTATATTTGGCTCAGAACAGGGCAGCATGGCTGGCCCTTAAAAGTACATGGGGAGTTAACATTAATGATATGCATCTTTCATGGCTCAAAGTGGAGGAGAGATTGACTTCATCACTACTTGTTTTTATAAGAAGTGTTGACAAGCTAAATGTACCAAGCTGTCGGTTTAAACTACTAGGAGGCACACAGTTCTACACAGAGCCATGGCTACATGGGACTCTATTCCACATTAGGTAACTGATTCAAACAGTAGAATTAGATACAATTATTTTTAGAACAGGTAAAAACATACCTTACAGAACAACGGGGACTGTGAAGAGACACACACAAGGTACAGACACATGTATACAAGTGCTACCACACGCATCTACACACACATGTACATTGTAATATTATTGTATGGTGGTATTATACATTTTGTATTGTAGATATGTAGTGGTGTAATAATGTTATATGATGTACTGTTTCATCTTTTGTTTTATATGTAATGTAAGTGCCTTAACGTGTTTGGACCCCAGGAAGAGTAGCTGCTGCCTTGGCAACAGCTAATGGGGATCCCTAATAAATACAAATACACGCACGCACGTGTATATCAAAAGCAGTGGCCGATTACATTTTTCTTGAGAAACAACCTCAGGAGGCTGAAGAAATGTGGCTTGTCACCTAAAACATACAAACTTTTACAGATGCAACAATACCTATTAGGCTTGGGTGGTATCCAAATGTTCATACCATTCCTCTGCCACCCTGGGATTTATAGTATTACCGGCATAGCATACAAGGAGGCGCTATAACCAAAATGCTAACAAGATTAGCACAAGTAATAGCGAAATCACACAGATGCTGTTAGTTTATATGTTAATTTTCTCGTTAGCATTTAGCTAATTGCAAAGACAGGCAAATCCAGCTCATAAATTTATACAAGCATAGCTAGTTGCTACCGAATATAATTTTCAGTGTGTGGAAAAAAATTCAGGCGTAAGTGAATGAGATTATTTGTGCAAATAAACCAAGTTGTGATGCATACTTTTCAAAAGAAAAAAACACTAGTAGGAAGCACAGAGAAAAATGCCAGCTGTACAGTTAACTCAGATAACAGAGCTGATTTCTAAAACAAGGCAGAAAGCTGAGACTCGCCGATAGAACACTATGGACTCACCAGCAGAGACTCGCCCATAGAACACTATGGACTCACCAGCAGAGACTCGCCGATAGAACACTATGGACTCACCAGCAGAGACTCGCCGATAGAACACTATGGACTCACCAGCAGAGACTCGCCGATAGAACGCTATGGACTCACCAGCAGAGACTCGCCGATAGAACACTATGGACTCACCAGCAGAGACTCGCCGATAGAACACTATGGACTCACCAGCAGAGACTCGCCCATAGAACACTATGGACTCACCAGCAGAGACTCGCCGATAGAACACTATGGACTCACCCAGAGAGCAGATGGACTCACCAGCCAATAGAACACTATGGACTCACCAGCAGAGACTCGCCGATAGAACACTATGGACTCACCAGCAGAGACTCGCCAATAGAACACTATGGACTCACCAGCAGAGACTCGCCCATAGAACACTATGGACTCACCAGCAGAGAGAGAACACTATGGACTCACCAGCAGAGACTCGCCCATAGAACACTATGGACTCACCAGCAGAGACTCGCCCATAGAACACTATGGACTCACCAGCAGGACTCGCCGATAGAACACCATGGCAGAGACTCGCCCATAGAACACTATGGACTCACCAGCAGAGACTCGCCGATAGAACACTATGGACTCACCAGCAGAGACTCGCCGATAGAACACTATGGACTCACCCAGCAGATGGACTCACCAGCAGAGACTCGCCGATAGAACACTATGGACTCACCAGCAGATGGACTCACCAGCAGAGACTCGCCCATAGAACACTATGGACTCACCAGCAGAGACTCGCCGATAGAACACTATGGACTCACCAGCAGAGACTCGAACACTATGGACTCACCAGCAGAACGATAGAACACTATGGACTCACCAGCAGAGACTCGCCCATAGAACACTATGGACTCACCAGCAGAGACTCGCCAATAGAACACTATGGACTCACAGCAGCGATAGAACAGATGGACTCACCAGCAGAGACTCACCGATAGAACACTATGGACTCACCAGCAGAGACTCGCCGATAGAACGCTACGGACTCACCAGCAGAGACTCGCCAATAGAACACTATGGACTCACCAGCAGAGACTCGCCCATAGAACGCTATGGACTCACCAGCAGAGACTCGCCAATAGAACACTATGGACTCACCAGCAGAGACTCGCCCATAGAACACTATGGACTCACCAGCAGAGACTCGCCCATAGAACACTATGGACTCACCAGCTCCCACTTTCTCTTGTTGTGCTCTTTACAACAAACATGTGAATGGCTCAACTGTTCTGGGGAACTATAGTAAACTTCATAAAGTAAAATAATGTGACCTGTGAAATGAAGATCGCAATATGCGCAATACGCAATATTATCGCCTAACTTATTGTGCAATATGTCTGCAGGCATTAACTTAAAAAGTAGCTACTAATATTCAAATTTATTGAAACACTTCAAAGAAATAGTTCTGACGAAATTGACAGTATTGAAAAACCATTCTGTGGCTTTTTCCAAATACCCCAGTATACGGTATATAAGCTATACCACCAAGCCTAATACCTATGTTGACCCAGACTGCTGAGCTTTGTTGACTCATGGATATTGGAGAAAAATGACTGAGTGCAGGTTAAGCTGGGGTAGGTGTAACTCTGCCCAGTGCAGGGATCATATTGGATCAAGTACTTTTGTGTTGTATTACCACTTTTGGCTAGCTACGAGAGAACAGCATGACTGACAGATGAGGGCCAAGCTCTGGGTAAAAGGAACTTATCTCCAAAAGCCCTGCTTCCAAAGAGCTTTACTCTTCCTGATGAAAGAGAAGTAAATGTGACATTCTTCTCAGTGGGTTGAATGAGAAAAAAAAGCTGGCACTGGATTCATTCGGAGTACAATGATTTGCAAACAAACAAAATCAGTTTCAATATTTTCACCACTATGAGGGTCATGACTAGTTTCTGTCATACGTTCTGTGCCAGAATATATATGTTTTTTTGCTGAGGTGTACAGTAGTCCACCACAGTTTCATCTGTTCGGGCAAGAATGTACAGGAAAAAAATATGCAATAAATATATATACTGCTCAAAAAAATAAAGGGAACACTAAAATAACACATCCTAGATCTGAATGAATGAAATATTCGTATTAAATACTTTTTTCTTTACATAGTTGAATGTGCTGACAACAAAATCACACAAAAATTATCAATGGAAATTAAATTTATCAACCCATGGAGGTCTGGATTTGGAGTCACACTCAAAATTAAAGTGGAAAACCACACTACAGCCTGATCCAACTTTGATGTAATGTCCTTAAAACAAGTCAAAATAAGGCTCACTAGTGTGTGTGGCCTCCACGTGCCTGTATGACCTCCCTACAACGCCTGGGCATGCTCCTGATGAGGTGGCGGATGGTCTCCTGAGGGATCTCCTCCCAAACCTGGACTAAAGCATCTGCCAACTCCTGGACAATCTGTGTGCAACGTGGCGTTGGTGGATGGAGCGAGACATGATGTCCCAGATGTGCTCAATTGGATTCAGGTCTGGAGAACGGGCGGGCCAGTCCATAGCATCAATGCCTTCCTCTTGCAGGAACTGCTGACACACTCCAGCCACACGCCTCTCCTTAATGTCAATATGTCTTGTCCATTGCTGTTCTGGTTAGTGTTTATTGGCTTATTTCACTGTAGAGCCTCTAGTCCTGCTCACTATACCTTATCCAACCTATTAGTTCCACCACCCACACATGCAATGACATCTCCTGGTTTCAATGATGTTTCTAGAGACAATATCTCTCTCTTCATCACTCAATACCTAGGTTTACCTCCACTGTATTCACATCCTACCATACATTTGTCTGTACATTATACCTTGATGCTATTTTATCGCCCCCAGAAACCTCCTTTTACTCTATGTTCCAGACGTTCTAGACGACCAATTCTCATAGCTTTTAGCCGTAACCTTATTCTACTCCTCCTATGTTCCTCTGGCGATGTAGAGGTGAATCCAGGCCCTGCAGTGCCTAGCTCCACTCCTATTCCCCAGGCGCTCTCTTTTGATGACTTCTGTGACCGTAATAGCCTTGGTTTCATGCATGTTAACATTAGAAGCCTCCTCCCTAAGTTTGTTCTATTCACTGCTTTAGCATACTCAGCCAACCCGGATGTTCTAGCTGTGTCTGAATCCTGGCTTAGGAAGACCACCAAAAATTCAGAAATTTTAATTCCAAACTACAACATTTTCAGACAAGATAGAACTGCCAAAGGGGGCGGTGTTGCAATCTACTGCAAAGATAGCCTGCAGAGTTCTGTCCTACTATCCAGGTCTGTACCCAAACAATTTGAACTTCTACTTTTAAAAATCCACCTCTCTAAAAACAAGTCTCTCACCGTTGCCACCTGCTATAGACCACCCTCTGCCCCCAGCTGTGCTCTGGACACCATATGTGAACTGATTGCCCCCCATCTATCTTCAGAGTTCGTGCTGCTAGGTGACCTAAACTGGAACATGCTTAACACCCCAGCCATCCTACAATCTAAACTTGATGCCCTCAATCTCACACAAATTATCAATGAACCTACCAGGTACCTCCCCAAAGCCTTAAACACGGGCACCCTCATAGATATCATCCTAACCAACTTCCCCTCTAAATACACCTCTGCTGTCTTCAACCAAGATCTCAGCGATCACTGCCTCATTGCCTGCATCCGTAATGGGTCAGCGGTCAAACGACCTCCACTCATCACTGTAAAACGCTCCCTGAAACACTTCTGCGAGCAGGCCTTTCTAATCGACCTGGCCGGGGTATCCTGGAAGGATATTGATCTCATCCCGTCAGTAGAGGATGCCTGGATATTTTTTAAAAATGCCTTCCTAACCATCTTAAATAAACATGCCCCATTCAAGAAATTTAGAACCAGGAACAGATATAGCCCTTGGTTCTCCCCAGACCTGACTGCCCTTAACCAACACAAAAACATCCTATGGCGTTCTGCATTAGCATCGAACAGCCCCGTGATATGCAGCTGTTCAGGGAAGCTAGAAACCATTATACACAGGCAGTTAGAAAAGCCAAGGCTAGCTTTTTCAAGCAGAAATTTGCTTCCTGCAACACTAACTCAAAAAGTTCTGGGACACTGTAAAGTCCATGGAGAATAAGAACACCTCCTCCCAGCTGCCCACTGCACTGAAGATAGGAAACACTGTCACCAATGATAAATCCACCATAATTGAGAATTTCAAGAAGCATTTTTCTACGGCTGGCCATGCTTTCCACCTGGCTACTCCTACCCCGGACAACAGCACTGCACCCCCAACAGCAACTCGCCCAAGCCTTCCCCATTTCTCCTTCTCCCAAATCCATTCAGCTGATGTTCTGAAAGAGCTGCAAAATCTGGACCCCTACAAATCAGCCGGGCTAGACAATCTGGACCCTTTCTTTCTAAAATGATCTGCCGAAATTGTTGCCACCCCTATTACTAGCCTGTTCAACCTCTCTTTCGTGTCGTCTGAGATTCCCAAAGATTGGAAAGCAGCTGCGGTCATCCCCCTCTTCAAAGGGGGACACTCTTGACCCAAACTGCTACAGACCTATATCTATCCTACCGTGCCTTTCTAAGGTCTTCGAAAGCCAAGTCAACAAACAGATTACCGACCATTTCGAATCTCACCATACCTTCTCTGCTATGCAATCTGGTTTCAGAGCTGGTCATGGGTGCACCTCAGCCACGCTCAAGGTCCTAAACGATATCTTAACCGCCATCGATAAGAAACATTACTGTGCAGCCGTATTCATTGATCTGGCCAAGGCTTTCGACTCTGTCAATCACCACATCCTCATCGGCAGACTCGACAGCCTTGGTTTCTCAAATAATTGCCTCGCCTGGTTCACCAACTACTTCTCTGATAGAGTTCAGTGTGTCAAATCGGAGGGTCTGCTGTCCGGACCTCTGGCAGTCTCTATGGGGGTGCCACAGGGTTCAATTCTTGGACCGACTCTCTTCTCTGTATACATCAATGAGGTCGCTCTTGCTGCTGGTGAATCCCTGATCCACCTCTACGCAGACGACACCATTCTGTATACTTCCGGCCCTTCTTTGGACACTGTGTTAACAACCCTCCAGGCAAGCTTCAATGCCATACAACTCTCCTTCCGTGGCCTCCAATTGCTCTTAAATACAAGTAAAACTAAATGCATGCTCTTCAACCGATCGCTACCTGCACCTACCAGCCTGTCCAACATCACTACTCTGGACGGCTCTGACTTAGAATACGTGGACAACTACAAACACTTAGGTGTCTGGTTAGACTGTAAACTCTCCTTCCAGACCCATATCAAACATCTCCAATCCAAAGTTAAATCTAGAATTGGCTTCCTATTTCGCAACAAAGCATCCTTCACTCATGCTGCCAAACATACCCTTGTAAAACTGACCATCCTACCAGTCCTCGACTTTGGCGATGTCATTTACAAAATAGCCTCCAATACCCTACTCAACAAATTGGATGCAGTCTATCACAGTGCAATCCGTTTTATCACCAAAGCCCCATATACTACCCACCATTGCGACCTGTACGCTCTCGTTGGCTGGCCCTCGCTTCATACTCGTCGCCAAACCCACTGGCTCCATGTCATCTACAAGACCCTGCTAGGTAAAGTCCCCCTTATCTCAGCTCGCTGGTCACCATAGCATCTCCCACCTGTAGCACACGCTCCAGCAGGTATATCTCTCTAGTCACCCCCAAAACCAATTCTTTCTTTGGCCGCCTCTCCTTCCAGTTCTCTGCTGCCAATGACTGGAACGAACTACAAAAATCTCTGAAACTGGAAACACTTATCTCCCTCACTAGCTTTAAGCACCAACTGTCAGAGCAGCTCACAGATCACTGCACCTGTACATAGCCCACCTATGATTTAGTCCAAACAACTACCTCTTTCCCAACTGTATTTAATTTTTATTTATTTATTTATTTTGCTCCTTTGCACCCCATTATTTTTATTTCTACTTTGCACATTCTTCCATTGCAAAACTACCATTCCAGTGTTTTACTTGCTATATTGTATTTACTTTGCCACCATGGCCTTTTTTGCCTTTACCTCCCTTCTCACCTCATTTGCTCACATTGTATATAGACTTGTTTATACTGTATTATTGACTGTATGTTTGTTTTACTCCATGTGTAACTCTGTGTCGTTGTATCTGTCGAACTGCTTTGCTTTATCTTGGCCAGGTCGCAATTGTAAATGAGAACTTGTTCTCAACTTGCCTACCTGGTTAAATAAAGGTAAATAAATAAATAAATAAACACAAGATCTAGCATTGTCTTGCATTAGGAGGAACCCAGGGCCAACCGCAACAGCATATGGTCTCACAAGGGGTCTGAGGATCTCATCTCGGTACCTAATGGCAGTCAAGCTACCTCTGACGAGCACATGGAGGGCTGTGCGGCCCCCCAAAGAAATGCCACCCCACACCATGACTGACCCACCGCCAAACCGGTCATGCTGGAGGATGTTGCAGGCAGCAGAACGCTCTCCACAGCGTCTTCAGACTCTGTCACGTGCTCAGTGTGAACCTGCTTTCATCTGTGAAGAGCACAGGGCGCCAGTGGCGAATTTTCCAATCTTGGTGTTCTCTGGCAAATGCCAAACGTCCTGCACGGTGTTGGGCTGTAAACACAACCCCCACCTGTGGACGTCGGGCCCTCATACCACCCTCATGGAGTCTGTTTCTGACCGTTTGAGCAGCAGCTGGATGTCATTTTGCAGGGCTCTGGCAGTGCTCCTCCTGCTCCTCCTTGCACAAAGGCGGAGGTAGCGGTCCTGTTGCTGGGTTGTTGCCCTCCTACGGCTTCATCCACGTCTCTTGATGTACTAGCCTGTCTCCTGGTAGCACCTCCATGCTCTGGACACTACGCTGACAGACACAGCAAACCTTCTTGCCACAGCTCACATTGATGTGCCATCCTGGATGAGCTGCACTAACTGAGCCACTTGTGTGGGTTGTAGACTCCGTCTCATGCTACCACTAGAGTGAAAGCACTGCCAGCATTCAAAAGTGAGCAAAACATCAGCCAGGAAGCATAGGAACTGAGAAGTGGTCTGTGGTCACCACCTGCAGAACCACTCCTTTATTGGGGGTGTCTTGCTAATTGCCTATAATTTCCACCTGTTGTCTATTCCATTTGCACAACAGCATGTGAAATGTATTGTCAATCAGTGTTGCTTCCTAAGTGGACAGTTTGATTTCACAAAAGTGTGATTGACTTGGAGTTATATTGTGTTGTTTAAGTGTTCCCTTTATTTTTTTGAGCAGTGTATATATTTAAGTTCTATCAATGTTGCAATGTATTGTTGCTGAAAGGATATCTGATGTGACAGAGTGGGGCATTCGAATCTCTATGCTCAGCTTGCTTCAGGCTTTGTGTTTGTAATAAATAGCCCATCGTACCATCAACACGTCTCCACTGAATCTGGGGGCTTATTCAGAAAAACCTGGAGGATTGTAGCCTACGTACCAGAAAAATAATGGTCTGCTCAGCTCAATTATCAGGATAAACATCAGGGTGTTTTGGTTCAAATGTAGGTTAGACAAGACTCAAATAGAATATAATTTGTACTTTACTACCCTAGCTCTGAAATATACATCCACAGCAAAACTCCTACAAAATCAGTCAAATTAGCTAGATCACAAATGAATTTCATAGCTGGAGCCTTGCATGAAATAAACATGCAAAATTAACAGAATGCACTAAACATATTTTCTCTTACATGGTATTAAGGTAACCCCATAGGCATCACAGATTTCATTCAAACAAAGTTAAGTTCACTGGCCTGTTGCTAGATATAGATTTAGCATGGGTACTGTAGTTTTGTGCTTTAGCAGTGATGTTCAATTGGTGGTTGCTATTATCATACGCAGACTCATTATCCATCTTTTTTTTAGATAAAAAGTGTTTCTAATTAATTGCATTATGCTTCAACAGGCAATTAGTACAGGCAATGCAGTTCCACTAACTCAGAGAAGGTAAAATGGGGGAGGCAGAGGGAGAAAATCTGTGAAATCTCTCTCTCTCTATTTGGGAGGAGTGGGTATAGTCCCATGTCTAACAGAGGAATCTCTCTCTATTTGGGAGGAGTGGGTATAGTCCCATGTCTAACACAGAGGAATCTCTCTCTATTTTGGAGGAGTGGGTATAGTCCCATGTCTAACAGAGGAATCTCTCTCTCTCTATTTGGGAGGAGTGGGTATAGTCCCATGTCTAACACATGGCTGATAATTCCTTTCTTCCAGAACAATGAGAGAAACTCTGCATGCATTCAGATGCTTGAGCACAAAGGCTGTCATCTCCCTTTCAGAGGCGCACACAATCACTTGTGAATTCCTTTGCTTTGTATCTAAAAATACACTCTCACCTCTCCGTCATATGACATGCAAATAAGTCAGGAAGAATTGTTTTCAGTGTCAGTGAAAACACTTAATTGGCGAGAGACATAGGAGATGGTAATTCAATTCACAGCCACATACTAAGCTTCGGAAGACCACAACGGAGGCCCACCACGATGTATGCAATGGAATATCTTTGAGGATACACACACAAGATGCTTCTCTTAAAATGGCTCATCGTCTATGCATTTAAAAAGCTCTTGAAATACAACGGTGAAAAAAGCAACAACAGTTTTGTTATTGTTGTGTACACAAGAAAAGTGATTTCCTACATTGGATTAGCCTTAAGGTATTAATCCTAACGAGTAAAGATGCATGTACATTGATGGGTCCTGTGTGGCTCGGTTGGTAGAGCATGGTGTTTGCCAAGCCATGGTTGTGTGTTCAATTCCCACGGGGGACCAGTTTACTGTACTCTACTGTATGTCGCTCTGGATAAGAGTGTCTGCTAAATGACTGACGTGTAGATCACAACACAGTTGCTAACAAATATCCATCCTGCAAGTTTCAGCTCCCTTGTACCTTGGGCTAACTCAGTGGAGCCTCATAAAATCAACCTCCTCAGTGGAAGGAAGTGGATTTTCCTTTTCCACTCTGCATAAGCACCAAATAACATTGTGTGAAGTTGTTTACGCTGCGATATTTGCCATAAATAAACTATAAGAGTGAATGTTAAGGTCTTTGGGAGTCATCCATCAGGAATTGTACATTCTATGAATGCAAGGCTGGAGGAGTTTGGTATAAGCATGCAACTTGTTTTGTGTATACTTTGGAATTCTGTAATAACATCAGTATCATTGGTTGCTGCACCATCGCTTCCAAAGATCCACCCAATGAGGTACATCCTATTTGCCAAGATGTTCTATGTACACATGAAAAGGGAAAACGCTTAATGCTGATTGTATCACATAATTAAAACGTGTACACCAAACAACTGAATTAAACAGGGCCCTGAGAAATTGGGCCTTTTATTCACCACCATGGACACATCTTTATATTAAGTTCTTCTTCTCCACACTGAAGCTCCCCCCATGTCTATAAATGGTTGTAACTGGTGTTTACAACCCAACTTAAATTATAGCTTATGTTCCATCATACCTCTTTAAGTCCATGACTTCAATGTTATTGAAAAATGTATTATGAGGTACAGAGAGTGAGGGAGGCTGAAGTTTTCTTGCACTTGAAGTATGTCAGAATTTTCAAATAGCACACACACAGTGTATCTAAAATTCAATGAAATTGACACACAGATGACAACATTGATGATCAATATCACATCTTAGATGTTGTCAACACTTTGAAACATAATGAGGGAAGGAAAGACTTCATATAGAATTTCTTTTCAATATTGGTTTGTGTAGAAACTTACTGCAGGACCTGTTGTCAATTTTGCCAACGGCAATACTGAACAAAACTATTTCCAGACCAACATCTTTCCACACAATAGTGTGAGAAAGGGAAACAGACAAAGGGTTGGGTTTGCGGGAAAGTTTTGAAGTCAGGCCCAAACTAGCTGGTTTCTGGTCTAGTGGGGTGAGGCCACAGTGTTAAGATTGATTGACTGTTTTTTATAAGATTCGTTTAATGCTAGCTAGCACCTTACCTTGGCTCCTTGCTGCACTCACGTAACAGGTAGTCAGCAGTCTCCTCGTGGAGTGCAACGTAATCGGCCATGATCGGTGTCCAAAAATGCAGATTACCAATTGTTATGAAAACTTGAAATCGGCCCTAATTAATCGGCCATTCCGATGACTTGGTCGACCTCTAGTCTCTACTGCCCCCTTCAGAAAGCATCACTATGCTCCCTGTTCTCTTTGATAGCTGAGATATTATTGACTGTTTCCCCTCAGATGTGTTTGAGATGGGAGGCCACACACAAGACATAACTATTGGTGTCATTACTTTTGACATTTTAGCCATTTAGCAGACACTCTAATCCAGAGCGACTACCAGGAACAATCAGGGTTAAGCATTTTAAACATCTACATTATTCTGTCATCACTGTCCCTGTTGGTAACCCTGACATGTCAAAACTCTTAAAATCAATACACAAGTATATATTTTTAAACCTGCATATTTAGTTAATATTGCCTACTAACATTCATTTCTTTTAACTAATGAAATTGTGTCACTTCTCTTGTGTTTTGTGCAACAGAGTTAGGGTATATGCAGCAGTTTGGGCCGCCTGGCTCGTTGCGAACTGTGTGAAGACCATTTCTTCAAAACAAAGACAGCCAACTTCGCCAAACGGGGGATGATTTAACAAAAGCACATTTGCGAAAAAAGCACAATCGTTGCACGACTGTAGCTAACCATAAACACCAATGCCTTTCTTAAAATCAATACACAGAAGCATATTTTTTTAAACCTGTATATTTAGTTAAAATAAATTTGTTAGCAGGCAATATTAAACTAGGGAAATTGTGTCACTTCTCTTGCGTTCATTGCACGCAGAGTCAGGGTATATCAAACTTTTTTGGCTGGCTAGCTCGTTGTGAACTAATTTGCCAGACTTTTATGTAATTATGACATAACATTGAAGGTTGTGCAATGTAACAGCCATATTTAGACTTATTGATACCACCCGTTAGATAAAATACGGAACGGTTACGTATTTCACTGTAAGAATAAACGTTTTGTTGTCGAAATGATAGTTTCCGGATTTGACCATATTAATTAACTAAGGCTCCTATTTCTATTTGTTATTATATTATAATTAAGTCTGTGATTTGATAGAGCAGTCTGACTGAGCGGTGGTAGACAGCAGCAGGTTCGTAAGCATTCATTCAAACAGCATTTTACTGCGTATGCCAGCAGCTCGGCGCAATTTATGACTTCAAGCCTGTCAACTCCCGAGATTAGGCTGGCAATACTAAAGTGCCTATAAGATCATCCAATAGTCAAAGGTATATGAAATACAAATGGTATAGAGAGAAATAGTCCTATAATAACTACAACCTAAAACATCTTACCTGGGAATATTGAAGACTCATGTTAAAAGGAACCACGAGCTTTCATATGTTTTCATGTTCTGAGCAAGGAACTTAAACGTTAGCTTTTTTACATGGCACATATTGCACTTCTACTTTCTTCTCCAACACTTTGTTTTTGCATTATTTAAACCAAATTGAACATGTTTCATTATTTATTTAGGACTAAATTGAATGTATTAATGTATTATATTAAGTTAAAATAAAAGTGTTAATTGTTCATTCAGTATTGTTGTAATTGTCAATTTACAAATATATATATATATATATATATATATGACCATTTATATATATATATATAAAAAAATTCAGATTAATCGGTATCTGCGTTGAAAAATCATAATCGGTCGACCTCTAGTAGAGACGTTTCTATGGATCTCTTCTTCAGTGTGTCTGAGTTTATCATGTTAAGTCACATAATAGTATTCACCACACCCTCTACAATGGTCAGAACACTGAATATGACTTCCAAAATCAACCAATGACAAAAGTCAGGCACTTTTTCAGAAACATAGTTTGACAGTACTGTTGTTTTCTGGTAGGTTTTGATTTACACAAGAAATGAAGACAGAGCATTATCTAGGCAGGCTGAGCCCTCAGCACATCTCTAACTCAATGTGATTTACAAGAAAGGAACGGTGGGGGTTGGACTACGCCAAAATATTCTGCTGCTCTCCACAACTCCTTAGATGTCGATGCCCACACAGCACTTATTGACTGCACTCTCAACAGGATTAGCCCACTGGACCATAGCCTCAAGCAGCTGGAAGTAGATAAGGGGCTGAAGCATGCACACTAGATGAAACAGACAAACAAAAAAGTTGCACACTAGACGAAACACACAAACAAAAAAGTTAATCACACATCAAAAAGACAGACAAAAGCACCCATTTCCGACTGAATAATAGTTGAAAGGAAATGCTAACTTACTGTCATGAGTTCCTTCTGGAAGGATTTCCTCTCCTTGCCCTCTGTATTATTGCAGTCCTCTTTCAGCTTCTCCAGAACAGACGCCACCCTCTCAGGCTCGCTGTCCAGCTCTGCACGGCAGAAGTGTGAGAGCGGTAGGTTAACGTAACCCAGGGCATCGGCAAACGCCCTCCAGCTTCCTACGTTCTCCATCAGTATAGTCCTCACAGAGGCATAGATGTACGTCAGGAACTTGCAGGGCTTCAGGATCTGATCCAGTAAGAGTGCAGTGGTTAGTTCAGCCCCGCTGAAGTAAATGGGTTTTACTTTGCCCACCAACAGAACATTTTTTGCATGTACAAGCCCTGTTCTACCCTGATAGTAACAGATGTACCATTCCTTAGTCCACAACTGTCCCTTCAGTTTGATTTTCTCTTCGCTCAGAAGGGCAAAGTAATCCCCCTTTTTGTACTCCAGTAAGTATTGGTTCTTGGTCTGACGGATGACTGTTTTGATCAACTTGCCAAACTTCAGGTTGCGGATTCGTCGGTCATGGAACACAGGGTATTTGGTAGTGATGGCCAGAGGGGACAAGACAATTTTCCCTAGTTCCTTCTTCTTCAGGAAGCGCCTCTGCACAGATGTTTGTGGACCGGTCTTGGGTGGAGGTGTTGGAGTTTGAACACAAAACTGGGCGAGAATACAGTCTTGGTCATCCTTGACCTGGACACGTAATGTGAAATCTGAGACATCATCAGCAGTGCGTGAGGCGATCACATAGACTATCCGGCTAACCTTTCCCAGTTTGACCTGGAAACCCCTAACCACCCTGGCCTGCTCACTGGCCTTTACCTCATAGTTGGCCATGTTGGAGTAAACACCAACCCGAAGGTCCTGGGGCCTTGCCAGGACAAACTGGTGCTTCCCCCAGAGCTGAAGAGCCACTGGAGGGGTGGCATGGGCCTGCTTCCCTACTTCACTCACCAGTAATGTTTTTGGGGCACAGTCATGGCCGAAGATGGCCACCACAGCCTTAAAGGATGGGTGAATGTGCTTGGGACCATAGACACCGAGGGTGACCTTCTTCACCACGTTGTCCCAAACAGTGGTTTCTGGAGCAACTGACTGGGCCTGGGCCACAACAGACACATACATGCAGGGCTCAAGGTTATCCAGACAGACCTGGATGGTGTCCCCATACATACAGGCTTGGGGGATTGGTGTGTAGGGCCCCTCCTTGCAGTCACTCCTCACACATATGACCTTTGTCGTCTGCCTGCTCTCCTTCTTCACCACAACGGACACCGTCATCTCAAGGGTGACTGTGGTTTTGGTCTCCATGTTACCGAGCTTGATCTCCACCACAGGGCTTACGGTCGTTGTTCGGTCGTTGTTGAGCTCCAGCGGTGGGTCCAGCAGGGCTTTCATGGAGATCTGCTGGGAGTCTCCAGGGGCCACGTGGCCCTCCGGGATGTGGATGCTGATGCTGGTGTCTGGAAGCTGGACGGCCCCTCCAGAACTGTCTAAACGGCACAAAATGTTGGTCTCCACTGGCTGTGTTTGTCCCCAGCCTGGATTCTGACCCAAGGAGTCCAGGTCATGGCAGGACCTGGCTAGCTTGCGGTGATTGAGCCACGCCGCCCGGAAGTCCTCTCTGCTCTGGAACTGTTCAGGTGCAGGGGCTTTCAGGCCTCCAAAAAAACCTGAGGATGCCTGAGGGGCGTCATTCTGAGCTTGCAGGATTGAAAGTTCTGAGAGACTGTAGGATCGCTTGCTCCTGAAGAATGGGTTGTCCCTGCGTAACATCTGGCCCACTCCCAAATTGGGGCTGATGGGTTTCAGATCAAAAATGCCGCTGCCAAAGCCGTTGATGTTGATGCTACTGCTGGTAGAGTTTGGTGGGACAGAGGAGGCTAGGTTGTCAAAAAGTAGAAGGTCCACTGACTTACTGTTCTCATTACTGTTCTGATCCAAAGAACCTTGAAGGGCCCCGTTGAGGAAAGGGTTAGTGGAGCTACGGCTAAGGTGCTGGTGATGGGGGGCAAATGGGTTCCCGTTTTGGGGGGCAGTAGGTTTCAGCATCACCCCGGTCCAATCTCCAAGGAGGTCCAGCTCCTTGGCTCCCTCCTCAACAGAGCAGTCTCCTAGGCTGTCGATCATACCGCTGTCACTGAAGGAGGAGTCCCGGTAGTTGATGGGCTGGACGTATGTCGCAGGGATGTAACCCATCTCAGTGCTGTTGTGGGCGTACCACCACTCTCCACCCGATGTGTCCAGCACAAAGAGATGTTCTCCCTTGGAGAACCTGAGGGTGGTGAAGCTGGAGGGACAGTAATCCTTAATAGCAACGACTTCCCTGGCAGTGCCGAAGGAGGCAGAGGCGTCCAGTCTTAAGGCACTGGGAGAAGGCACTGGAAAAACAGAACATTAAAAAAAATAGGTAAATCAGAGAATCAATATTACGACAAATATCACAACATAAAGGTTTACCGTAGTCATGTGATGACAGTACATTTACACAAGCAAAACGTTTTTTTTTTTTTACGCAGTTAATCAACCTCATAGCGTACCTTTGACATCTGTGAGACAGTTGGATTCAGACACTCCATCACTGAGGTCAATGAGTGTCCCCTCTGACTTGCAGCGCGGCAGTGCGATGTTGTTGTTTGTCGCTCTGATTCGATGGGCGGCCATTGTTGGTTATTTCCCTGCACACCCAACCTATGTGTTCATGCTGCTCTCCTGAGTTACGTTTAAGCCGAAGGCAGAGTTAGCCATCAACAGCCTTCCATGGTGTCTGGAGGAGAGAGAGAAAAAACTGGATTTAATTAGCTTTTAGCTACACTTGACAATCTCATTAAATGGGGCAGATGCATTCTGATTAGAAAAATAAATCAGAATTGCAACCTGCTCACTAATATAATCAAGAGGAACAAATAATGGATTACCAAATGCTGACAGGATGTAAATATCCCCCAGATATTTGCAAGTTTCACATGTGGCAGGAATTTGAATGTGGCAAGTGAAAGAAAAACACCCCTAGTCCCTAGTGTGTGTGTGTGTGTGTGTGAGAGAGAGTTGTGTCTAACCATGTAATTCCTGCACACACAAAGTTCTCTTCCTCGAGGTGGGTGGAGAGGACATTCAATGTGAGACTCCAAAGAGTGCATGATCATTTCCAATAGAATGACAAAGAATATTATTGAACATTCATGTGAAACTCTATAGACACTGAATTGTCTTAATCTCATCTCTCATTGGTCTACAATCTTGAAATTCTACATTCTGTTAAACTATACCAACAGACAGGACGTCCTGAGAGTAGTTGCATGGTATACCAAAACGTATGTACTTGTTTACAATAATAGACCATGAACTACGGTTAGGTACTAGAATGTGTTACTTTCGGCACTTCTGTAAAATGAGTCTCACGTCATCTACTGATTGAGAGAGGAGGAAGTCTGTCTATCAGCACAACTCATGTCCCTTTATAGTGCTAGAGCACCATGACTGCTCCACTTACTCATTGCTAGCTCTACCCTGTCCTGAGGAACCACTGTACTCACTGGGAGTCTGGGCTGCATCATGTTAGATCAACCTCTCATACTGTCCTGAGGAACCACTGAACTCACTGGGATTCTGGGCTGCATCGCCTCTTATTCTACACAGAACACAACTGAATAATGCAACAAGGCATATAGAAATGTTGAAACTTCATTACAAAACAAGCTATTTGATATGGAATTTTAGGACCCGTTTAGGAATCTTTAAAAAAATAATAATAATTTGGCCATTACTTCTATAGCCCAGAGAAACGCATTGAATAACACATTCATGAATGCCGAAAAATGTATCATAAGAAACAAGGTTTTGAAGTGATTTGTCCCTACATCTAGGAGATATAAGAAAGTTCAGGAAATATTATATAGATGTTTATTATACAATCAAAAGTATGTGAACACACTTCAAATTAGTGGATTTGGCTATTTCAGCCTCACCCCTTGCTGACAGGTGTATAACATCAAGCACACAGCCATGCGATCTCCATAGAGAAACATTGGCAGTAGAATGGTCTTACTGAAGAGCTCAGTGACTTTCAATGTAGCACCGTCATAGAATGCCACCTTTCCAACAAGTCAGCTTGTCAAATTTCTGCCCTGCTAGAGCTGCCCCGGTTAACTGTAAGTGATGTTATTGTGAAGTGGAAACGTCTACGAGCAACAACGGCTCAGCTGCGAAGTGGTAGGCCACACAAGCTCACTGAAAGGGACTGCCGAGTGCTGAAGCGCGTAAAAATGATCTGTCCTTGGTTGCAACACTCACAACCAAGGTCCAAACTGCCCCTGGAAGCAAAGTCAGCACAATAACTGTTTGTCGGTAGCTTCATGGGTATTCATGGCCGAGCAGCCATACACAAGCCCAAGATCACCATGCGCAATGCCAAACGTCAGCTGGAGTGGTGTAACGCTTGCTGCCATTGGACTCTGGAGGAGTGGAAACACGTCCTGTGGAGAGATTAATGGTTTTTCATGGTTCGAGCTAGGCCCCTTAGTTCCAGTGAAAGAAAATCTTGACGCGACAGCATACAATGGCATTCTAGACAATTCTGTGCTTCCAACTTTGTGGCAACAGTTTGGGGAAGGCCCTTTCCTGTTTCAGCATGACAATGCCCCCATGCACAAAGCGAAGAAAAGGTTTGGAAGAACTTGACTGGCCCGCAGCAATGTTCCAACATCTATTGGAAAGCCTTCCCAGAAGAGCAGAGGCTGTTATAACAGCAAAGGGGGGACCAATTCCATACTAATGCTCATGATTTTGGAATGAGATGTGTATACAGTGGGGAGAACAAGTATTTGATAACCTGCAAAATCGGCAGTGTTTCCTACTTACAAAGCATGTAGAAGTCTGTAATTTTTTATCATAGGTACACTTCAACTGTGAGAGACGGAATCTAAAACAAAAATCCAGAAAATCACATTGTGTGATTTTTAAGTAATTAATACTCATTTTATTGCATGACATAAGTATTTGATCACCTATCAACCAGTAAGAATTCCGTCTCTCACAGACCTGTTAGTTTTTCTTTAAGAAGCCCTCCTGTTCTCCACTTGTTACCTGTATAAAGTCACCTGTCCACACACTCAATCAAACAGACTCCAACCTCTCCACAATGGCCAAGACCAGAGGGCTGTGTAAGGACATCAGGGATAAAATTGTAGACCTGCACAAGGCTGGGATGGGCTACAGGACAATAGGCAAGCAGCTTGGTGAGAAGGCAACAACTGTTGGCGCAATTATTCGAAAATGGAAGAAGTTCAAGATGACAGTAAATCACCCTCGGTCTGGGGCTCCATGCAAGATCTCACCTCGTGGGGCATCAATGATCATGAGGAAGGTGAGGGATCAGCCCAGAACTACACAGCAGGACCTGGTCAATGACCTGAAGAGAGCTGGGACCACAGTCTCAAAGAAAACCATTAGTAACACACTACGCTGTCATGGATTAAAATCCTGCAGCACACGCAAGGTCCCCCTGCTCAAGCCAGCACATGTCCAGGCCCGTCTGAAGTTTGCCAATGACCATCTGAATGATCCAGAGGAGGAATGGGAGAAGGTCATGTGGTCTGATGCGACAAAAATAGAGCTTTTTGGTCTAAATTCCACTCGCCGTGTTTAGAGGAAGAAGAAGGATGAGTACAACCCCAAGAACACCATCCCAACCGTGAAGCTCCAAACCCACCAGCAAAATAAACTACGACTGCACATGGGGACGGAGATCGTACTTTTTGGCCATAATGACCATTGTTATGTTTAGAGGAAAGATGGGGAGGCTTGCAAGCCGAAGAACACGATCCGAAACCGTGAAGCACAGGGGTGGCAGCATCATGTTGTGGGGGTGCATTGCTGCAGGAGGGACTGGTGTACTTCACAAAATAGATGGCTTCATGAGGGAGGACAATTATGCGGATATATTGAAGCAACATCTCAAGACATCAGTCAGGAAGTTAAAGCTTGGCCGCAAATGGGTCTTCCAAATGGACAATGACCCCAAGCATACTTCCAAAGTTGTGGCAAAATGGCTTTAAGGACAACAAAGTCAAGGTATTGGAGTGGCAATCACAAAGCTCTGACCTCAATCCCATATAAGATTTGTGGGCAGAACTGAAAAAGTGTGTGAGAGCAAGGAGGCCTACACACCTGAATCAGTTACACCAGCTCTGTCAGGAGGAATGGGCCAAAATTCACCCATCTTATTGTGGGAAGCTTGTAGAAGGCTAACCGAAACGTTTGACCCAAGTTAAACAATTTAAAGGCAATGCTACCAAATACGAATTGAGTGTATGTAAACTTTTGACCTACTGGGAATGTGATGAAAGAAATAAAAGCTGAAGTAAATCCTTCTCTCTACTATTTTTATTTCACATTCTTAAAACAAAGTGGGTATCCTAACGTATCTAATACAGGGAATTTTTACTGGGATTAAACATCAGGAATTGTGAAAAACTGATGTATTTGTATTATTTTAATGAAAAATATTTCAGATTTCAAATGCTCACCAAAAACATTCTTTAACTTTGTCTCCCCTGCCTCACGTCTCTCCCAGTCAAGATCACCTGTACTCAAGCCGGTGTATGTGAATGAGGTCATGGGTCTTAAATAGACCGTGCAAAAGATACAGAGCACACTATTGTAAGTGCAAATGTTGTTGATCAGGGCCCAGTTTCCCAAAATCATCTTAAGGATAAATTCATCGTTAGAACCTTCGTACCAGCATTGTTAAATCTCCAAGTTTTTTTCCAAAAACCATCCTTATTAGCATTGCACATTAAAACACATAATCGAACACCTGCCTCAGACCACTCGTAGATCAGTAAAGTGCCATCGGTAGATGCTTTTTTGCCCTCCTGTCACTTTATACACCAAAAAATCGTATCCGCATCTTTGTGTCAGCCGACACCTTCAGACCAAAGTTGACTAAAAATACAAAGTTGCCGATGTCGTTGCAACTGATACAAACAAGCAACGTATAAAAAGGTGCTTCAAATGAAAACCGAGACGAGCATTAAAATAAACAGGCTATAGGCCTCCTTCAATCATATTGAAATACATTTCATGATCAATCAACTGAGTTCTATTTTGCTACTTTTTTATTTATTTCACCTTTATTTAACCAGGTAGGCCAGTTGTTTCTATATATCTTATGATCTGAATTCTAACATGCGAGGGAGCTGATCCGTCATCAGTATTGTGAAATAATTATTATGTTAACTTGTTGTTACTCCCATCCCGTGAACGGGATCATTGTCATCATCTGACACTAATTAGCATAACGCAACGGACATAAATAGAAAATATTCCTATTCATGAAAATCACAAGTGAAATATATTGAAACACAGTTTAGCCTTTTGTTAATCACCCTGTCATCTCAGATTTTCAAAATATGCTTTACAGCCAAAGCAAGACAAGCATTTGTGTAAGTTTATCGATAGCCTAGCATAGCATTATGTCACGAAAATCAGAAAACCAATCAAATTATATCATTTACCTTTGATGAGCTTCGGATGTTTTCACTCGAGTCTCCCAGTTAGATAGCAAATGTTCAATTTTTCCAAAAATATTATTTTTGTAGGTGAAATAGTTCCGTTTGTTCTTCACGTTTGGCTGAGAAATTGACCGGAAATTGCAGTCACGACAACACCGAAACATATTCCAAATTAGCTCCATAATATCGACAGAAACATGGCAAACGTTGTTTATAATCAATCCTCAAGGTGTTTTTCATTATCTATTCGATAATATATCCACCGGGACAATTGGTTTTTCAGTAGGAGCGAGAGGAAAAATGGCTACCTCTGTATTTTACGCAAGAATCACTCAGAGCCATCAGGTTGCCCAATGTAGCCGCTTACGGGTATTCTTCAACATAAAGGCGTGAAACTACGTCACAATGCTGTAGACACCTTGGGGAATACGTAGAAAAAGGAATCTGGTTGATAGCCCATTCACTGCTCAATAGGGACGCATCGGAACGCAGAGCATTTAAAACAAGAGTCACTTCCGGATTGGATTTTTCTCAGGCTTTCACCTGCAATATCAGTTCTGTTATACTCACAGACAATATTTTTACAGTAGTTTTGGAAACTTTGGAGTGTTTTCTATCCTAAGCTGTCAATTATATGCATATTCTAGCATCTTGTCCTGACAAAATATCCCGTTTACTTTGGGAACGTTATTTTTCCAAAAATGAAAATACTGCCCCCTAGTCACAACAGGTTTTAAGGAAAGATTTGAATGGAGGAATGTGATTCGAAAGCAGCGCTCCCTTTCTTTCGATCCCATCAGTAATTGATATGCTCGAATGAAGAAGTTAGCGACCGTTCTGTCTGCATGGTGTTGTAGGAATTATGCATTGTTAAAACAATCGTAAGCCTTCATTCCATTGCTATTGGGAAACCAGGCCTAGTACAAGAAAATAAGTCATCCCAAATGGAAGGGGAAAAGATTGTTTGTCATCTGTAGCCCCGTGAAATTAGCCAAAACAAGTTCAATAACTCAAAGCATGCACACACTCCTATGAAATATGCATTCACCTGTATTGTGAATTTGCGCAGGCTGCATTTTGATTTACACAGTTTATCAATGTAGATTTACCATCACAATAAATGACAACCAATATGTTATGCAGTTAGAATGGTAAGTCAAAACTAAGTCAAATTGATTCTATGATTGCATAATTGATTCAATAATGCATACATTTCTCCCCCATTTTTTTGCACTCTAAAGATCTGTCAGGATTAAATGCCACTGTGACCGGCTAATATGCCTTCTGTTGATGATGTGGAATTGTTTTGGTATTGAGTATTGTGATAGTATTGAGAATCGTCATAGTATTGAGTATTGTGATACTGAACCTGGTAGCAAAGTCAAAAGTCTGGTATTGTGAGAATACAGAGAATGCAACCTGCTGTTTTCAACTCTCTAGAGACAGCAGGAGCGGTAGAGATACTCTGAATGATCGGCTATGAAAAGCCAACTGACATTTACTCCTGAGGTGCTGACCTGTTGCACCCTCGACAACCACTGTGTTTATTATTATTTGACCCTGCTAGTCACCCGGCACAGCCAGAAGAGGACTGGCCACCCGTCATAGGCTGGTCCCTCTAGGTTTCTTCCTCAGTTCTGGCCTTTCTATGGCGTTTTCCTAGCCATCGTGCTTCTACACCTGCATTGCTTGCTGTTTGGAGTTTTAGGCTGGGTTTCTGTACAGCACTTTGAGATATCAGCTGATGTAAGAAGGGCTTTATAAATACATTTGATTGAACCAACAGCTTTCTTTCTTTTTTGCAATTAAGTCATGTGACTTACAGTTAGTGGCCCAGTGTCGTCCGGGTTTGGCCTGGGTAGGCCGTCATTGTAAATAATAAATTTCTTCTTAACTGACTTGCCTAGTTAAATAAAGATTAAATACAAAATAAAATAGTGCATTCATCTTAACTCTAGGATAGGGTCTAGTTTCCTGAATTTCCGCCTGACTGTCATGCCCAAAGTAAACTCAGGCCCAGAAGCCAGGATATGCATGTAATTGGTAGCATTGGATAGAAAACACTTACGTTTCTCAAACTGTTAAAATAATGTCTGAGACTATAACAGAATTGATATGGCAGGCAAAAATCTGAAGAAATATTTTTTTTTTTTTAGGTCCCAGGCTCTTATAATAGAATGTTATTGTTCCTATGTAATTCTGTTTCCAGATTGCAATTCATATGGCTTCCACTAGATATCAACAGTCTTTATTTAAGGTATCAGGTTCGTTCATTCAAAAACATGCAAGAATTGAGTTTTGGTGAGAAGAGCACCAGAACAATATCAGTCTTTCGGCACGCAAGGGAGAGGGCGCGCACTTACTAATTTGGCTTTCCTATTGAATATACTACTTTCTGTATGAAATATTATAGTTTATTAACATTTTTAGAGTACCTGAGGACTAAACAGAAATGTCGTTTGACTTGTTTGGACAAAGTTGAGCGGTAGCTTTTTGGACTCCTTTGTCTGCGCGTTGAATGAGTGGATTACTGAAATCGATGGTGCCAACTTAACAGACTTTTTGGGATATTAAAGAAGGATTTTATCTAACAAAACGACCATTCATGTTGTAGCTGGGACCCTTTGGATTGCAAACAGAGGAAGATCTTCAAAAGTTAGTGATTTATTTAAATCGCTATTTGTGATTTTATGAACCCTGTGCTGGTTGAAAAATATGTTTACCTGGGGCGCCATCCTCAGACAATCGCATGGTACGCTTTTTCCGTAAAGACTATTGTAAATCGGACAACGCAGTTAGATATACATTCGGACAAAAATATACATTTTTAAATTATATAAGATACTTGTATGTTCATGAATGTTTAATATTACAATTATTTATTTGAATTGCACACCCTCCAATTTCACCAGATTTTGTCGGCTGGTGTCCCGCTAGAGGGACGCCTATCCCCAAGAAGTTTTTCAGATACCTGGGTGGGATAACCACATGTCATAGTAAGTACACATTTTTCTCAAAATAGCTTGGCAAAGTCAGAGCTAGTAGGAAAAAGTAAAGTGAGAGTGGTTTACCTCTTGTCTTGGAAATATATCCTGTTGATCTTAGTAGGGCCCTTTCGTTGCACAATCTTTGAAATAGTAAACCCTTGAGTCTGAACAGTTTTCATGAGATTTCGCTTCACTCAGTTTTCTCTGTACTTTGAAATAAATCTAACCATCAAGGATATATCAGTGAAAGGGATTTCTAGAATATGTATATTAGTTAAAAATAGTATGTCAAGCTAATTTCCATATCCATTCCCTCTGAAACATTTGATCGTTGATCATCCTTTGGAGAGGATGGTTCTGTACTAAGAGAGATGTGAAAAAAGACCTGGAAGAAGATATATTGGAAAGGAAATGGGAGAGCTAAAGAGCCATACTGAAACAGAATGATAAATGAAGTGCATATCCAAAAAGCTCAAGTTGATTTCAAGTAAACATTTTGTCTGACAGACTCAGATCCTTCAGGAGGGGGAGTAGACAGCACTTTGAGCTGAAGCTCGCTCAATGTTCAAAATATTTATTCTAGTCTACTTTTTAGAACATGTCTTTCCGGTCAAGACAACCTAAGCACAAAAAAAAGCCTTTTTATAATTCTTGTTGCTTGTAACAAAAACAGACCAGGTGTTGCTACTCACTGAAAAGCCAGACCTCATCTCAGCTAGTCTCCGTTTTCTTTACGCATATTTTGTGGATGACCCAAACGGCAAAACATCAAATCAACAGTCACATCTGCTGCCTCTCCCACACTCAAGGAGAGGTGGTTTGTGTAAGGTGCCAAAACCCCCATCTGCCTGCTCCCCTGTGCAGTCAGGAAAACAACACACAGTGGGTGTGGCATGTGACAAAATAAACCATTTGAACTGTAATATGGCTTCGGGGCATTGAGGACAGGGGTCTCAGATGTTTTAAAGAAATGAGCTACAGATGGCTATATCAGTCCGCTAATACAAGACTTGTTAAAAGGCCAAGTGAACTATTTTAGATCATTTTTTTTATAATTCTTTTGTTTTATAATATTTTTATTTTGCAGGGGGTGCTGTAAATTTGTCATGGAAAAAGCAGGTGTTCATAATGTTTTGTACACAGTGTATGTTGTATTAGTGATGCACAGATATTACATTTGTAGTTGGTATCGATATCCATTTTTTCCTTGCCCCCCCAAAAAAACAATATCAATAACCGATATTTAAAGTTTGAGCAGCCTTTCAAAGCATTCTAGTACAGTTAAACAGTTAACACACATACATGGACACAGCGGTCTAAGGCACTACATCTCAGTGCAAGAGGCGTCACTACAGTCCCTGGTTCGAATCCAGGCTGTATCACATTCGGCCGTGACTGGGAGTCCCACAGGGCGGCACACAATTGGCCGTCGTCAGGGTTTGGATGGGGTAGGCCGTCATTGTGAATAAGAATTTGTTCTTAACTGACTTGCCTAGTTAAATAAAAGGTCACACACACACACACACACACGGACTAAAAAGTTATTTTGTTGGTATTTACGTATGTCCCCATTACCAGAAAAACATAATCAAAACCTATTTATTATTTCACTTACTTGCTGTGCTGTTTCATTGTTCATTTATTCAGACGTTTCATTCCCAACCAGGATTTCTATGGAAAGCCGTTTGGGTCTTTGCATGTGAAAAAAGAGACGTCAAATAACACTATATGACGTGTCAAATAAGCTTGTTGATTAATTAGGACCTGAATATGACTGCATGTCACACAATAATTGTGCATTCATAATTTTACGTAGTTATTACACATTGATTACACTATCACTCGTATTTCATGTCTCAACAATTCATCGAGACGCATGCTATGATGCTGGTAAAATTGTCATAAAAAAGCTCATGGATGCAAACAATGTTCTTCCCCAAAAACATAACAAAAAGACAATGTTATAGTAGCTATAGTTAGCTAGCTAACTATTTAGCTAGGTGTCATCATCTAAAATAACCTTCGAAATTAACACAGTTCTTATTTGATTAATCGTGGTCTGACCCATCTATGTGAAGCTAGCCACAATAGTGGAATTTGCGGTTAGCCTTCAAAATAAAATTGTCATTGACAGTAATGCAAATGAATACAAATAGTATAATTATGCCATAATTGAATAGATCATGCTAAATGAGGTTGGAATGTTATATAAAATCAACAAAAATGATAATTTGTGAATCGAGCCACATTTATTGTCTACCTATGTGAATTGAACACTATTCCAGAGGAAAAACAATACTGCGTGGATGTTTTTTAGTCTGATAACTCTTTTGAGGACATTGTGAAAAAATATTGGAATATATATATACCCCATTTCATTGATCCCCAATCTTTGGGTGAAGCTGTACAGTGCAATATGAATGTCAACACACACAATAGGCTGACAGGACAGGTGATTTCACACAGTCACCGTCCCGCGATAAAAGCTCCAACGCTAATAACTCTTCACAGTTGTGTTCTATGGGTGTCACTGAGTAGACTCATACCCCATTTCATTGCTTCACATTCCAACCTTGTTTAACATTATCTAGCCTAAACATGGCATGATTCCACCAATTGTAACGTTCTGCATCACTTTCAAAGATGTACTTTTATTTGAAAGGCAAACCGCAAATTCCACGATTGTGCCTAATACTTATTGTGGCTAGCTTCACAACACATAACCCGGTCAGGTCGAGCTTCACTAGCCAGATGAAGATAGCTGGCTGCTTAAAACGTTAGCTTTGGGCAACAGGGGTAAGTAGCTGGCTAGCTATTTATTTTCATGAACTGCAGTTCAAATTCAATAGGCAAACAACAAAGGGCTACCTTGATAATACTTACTCACAAGGATTTCTAAATATTTTCTAAGAATAGTGAAAATGTCTGCAGTTTCTACTGGTCATTGTTTTCAGGCTGGTTGTATTGGTGCTAGCTAGGTACTAAGCTAAAGCTAGCTACCCCAGAAGTTGCGGTCGAACAAAAAATGCTTTATTACCAACGCGGTATTGTAAACACATCGTTCGTGGATGGTGCTTAATTGTTTGCAGACTTTTTTGAACAGCTTTGACAGCGCTACTGTTGGTAGGGTGGCGCTTAGCTTGCACGTGCAAATTCAGAACACACAATATTCTGTAATAGAACAGTGTTATTTGACATGTCAAATTAAAAGCTTATTTCAAATGAAATCACATTTTAATAGTCACATGTGCCGAATACAACAGGTGTAGAGTGAAATGAGTGAAATGCTTACTTACGAGCCACTAGCCAACAATGCAGTTTTTTTTAAATGGATAAGAATAAGAAATAAAAGTAACAAGTAATTAAAGAGCATCAGTAAAATAACAATAGCGAGACTATATACAGTGGGATACCTGACTATATACAGGGGGGGTACCTGACTATATACAGGGGGGTAGCGGTACAGAGTCAATATGCAGGGAGACACCGGTTAGTTGAGGAAATCAAATCAAAGCTTATTTGTCACTTGCGCCCAATACAAAACGTTTACTTACAGGCCCTAACCAACAGTGCAATATTTAAGTTAAAAAATAGGTAATAGGTGAACAATAGATAAGGAAATAAAAAACAACAGTAAAAAGACAGTGAATAACAACAGTAGCAATGCTATATACAGTAGTGAGGCAATATACAGGCAGCGGTTAGTCAGGCTAATTGGAGGTAGTATGTACATGTAGGTATGGTTAAAGTGACAATGCATATATGATAAACAGAGTAGCAGTAGTAGCCAATGGGCAGAGGCACAAGTTAGTCGGGCTAATTGAGGTAGTATGTACAATAATGTATAGTAAAGTGACTATGCATTTATAATAAACAGAGAGTAGCAGCAGTGTAAAAGAAGGGTTGGGGGGACGAAGATGCACAACACAAATAGTTCTGGTAGCCATTTGATTAGTTGTTCAGGAATCTTGTGCCTTTGAGGTAAAAGCAGTTGCCCACCTGGACAAAAAGCAACACCTACGTGAGAATGCTATTCATTGACTACAGCTCAGCGTTCAACACCATAGTACACTCAAAGCTCATCACTAAGCTAAGGATCCTGGAACTAAACACCTCTCTCTGCAACTGGATCCTGGAGGTGGTGAGGGTAGGTAGCAACACATCTGTCACGCTGATCCTCAACACGCTGATCCTCAAGGCAGTGATGCAACCAGCTCTCGATGTTGCAGCTGTAGAACCTTTTGAGGATCTGGGGACCGATGGCGAATCTCTTTAGTTTTCTGAGGGGGAATAGGCTTTGTCGTGCCCTCTTCACAACTGTCTTGGTGTGTTTGGACCATTATAGTTTGTTGGTGCTGTGGACACCAAGGGAATTGAAGCTCTCAACCTGCTCCACTACAGCCCGTCGATGAGAATGGGGGCGTGCTCGGTCCTCCTTTTCCTGTAATCCACAATCATCTCCTTTGTCTCGGTTACGTTGAGGGAAAGGCACCACCCGGCCAGGTCTCTGACCTCCTCCCTATAGGCTGTCTCATCGTTGTCGGTGATCAGGCCTACCACGTTGTGTCGTAAGCAAACTTAATGATGGTGTTGGAGTCGTGCCTGGCCACGCAGTCCTGGGTGAACAGGGAGTACAGGAGGGGGCTGAGCACAGGGAGTACAAGGGGCTCCAGTGTTGAGGATCAGCGTGACAGATGTGTTGCTACCTACCCTCACCACCTCCAGGATCCAGTTGCAGAGAGAGGTGTTTAGTTCCAGGATCCTTAGCTTAGTGATGAGCTTTGAGTGTACTATGGTGTTGAACGCTGAGCTGTAGTCAATGAATAGCATTCTCACGTAGGTGTTGCTTTTTGTCCAGGTGGGAAAGGGCAGTGTGGAGTGCAATGGAGATTGCATCATCGGTGGATCTGATTGGGATCTGTGCAAATTGGAGTGGGTCTAGGGTTTCTGGGATAACGGTGTTGATGTGAGCCATGACCAGCCTTTCAAAGCACTTCATGGCTACGGACGTGAGTGCTACAGGTCTGTTGTCATTTAGGCAAGTTGCCTTAGTGTTCTTGGGCACAGGGACTATGGTGGTCTGCTTAAAACATGTTGGTATTACAGACTCAAATCAGGGACATGTTGAACATGTCAGTTTAGACACCTGCCAGTTGGTTAGCACATTCCCGGTGCACACGTCCTGGTAAGCCTTCTGGCCCTGCAGCCTTGTGAATGTTGACCTGTTTAAAGGTCTTACTCACGTCAGCTACGGAGAGAGTGATCACACAGTTGTCCAGAACAGCTGATGCTGTCATGCATGCCTCAGTGTTGCTTGCCTCGAAGCGAGCATCGAAGTGATTTAGCTCATCTGGTAGGCTTGTGTCACTGGGCAGCTTGCGGCTGTGCTTACCTTTGTAGTCTAATAGCGGGATTTCTTATAAGCTCCCATGTTAGAGTCCCGCACCTTGAAAGTGGCAGCTCTACCCTTTAGATCAGTGCAAATGTTGCCTGTAATCCATGGCATCTGGTTGGGGTATGTACGTACAGTCACTGTGGGGACGACGTCCTTGATGCACTTATTGATAAAGCCAGTGACTGATGTGGTGTACTCCTCAATGCAATCGGAAGAAACCCGGAACATGTTCCAGTCTGTGATAGCAAAACTGTCCTGTAGTTTAGCATCTGCTTCATCTGACCACTTTTTTATAGACCGAGTCACTGGTGCGTCCTACTTTAATTTTTGCATGTAAGCAGGAATCAGGAGGATAGAATTGTGGACAGATTGACCAAATGGAGGGCGAGGGAGAGCTTTGTACGTGTCTCTGTGTGTAGAGTACAGGTGATCTAGAATTTTTTTCCCTCTGGTTGCGCATTTAACATGTTGATAGAAATGAGGTAAAACTGATTTAAGTCACCCTGCATTAAAGTCTCCAGCCACTAGGAGCACCGCCTCTGGGTGAGTGGTTTCCTGTTTGCTTATTTCCTTATACAGCTGACCGCGTGCGGTCTTAGTGCCAGCGTCCGTATGTGGTGGTAAATAAACAGCCACGAAAAGTATAGATGAAAACACTCTTGGTAAATAGTGTGGCCTACAGCTTATCATAAGATACTCTACTTCAGGCAAGCAAAATCGAGAGACTTCCTTAGATTTCGTGCACCAGCTGATGTTTACAAATACGCACAGAACTCCCCCCATCTTACTGGAGTGCGCTGTTCTATCTAGCTGGTGCAGCGTATATCCTGCTAGCTGAATATCCTAGTCATCATTCAGCCATGGTTCCGTGAAACATAAGATGTTACAAGTTTTTGATGTCCCGTTGGTAGGATATTCATGATCTTACCTCGTCTAATTTATTGTCCAATGATTGTACGTTGTACGGCAAGTAATATTGACGATAACGGCAGCTTTCCCACTCTTCTTCTCCGGATCCTTATGAGGCACCCCGCTCTGTGTCCTCTTGTAACTTTGTCTCTTTCTCTTGCCAATAACGGGGATGCCGGCCTTGTTGCGTGTTCGCAGTATATCCTGTGCTTCCTGCTTGTTGAAGAAAACATCTTACTCTAATCTGAGGGGAGTGATCGCTGTCCTGATATCCAGAAGCTCTTTTTTTGCCGTAAGCACATAAGTGCACAATTGGTTAGGCACCGGTAAAACTGCTGCCATTTCTTCCGGCACCATTTTGAACCAATATGTACATGAAGGTAGAGTTATTAAAGTTATTAAATTGACTATGCATAGATGATAACATAAGAGTAGCAGCGGTGTAAAAGAGGGGGAGAGGGGGGGCAATGCAAATACTCTGGGTAGCCATTTGAATAGGTGTTAAGGCGTCTTATGGCTTGGGGGTAGAAGCTGTTTAGAAGCCTCTTGGACCTAAACTTGGCGCTCCGGTACCGCATGCTGTGCATTAGCAGAGAGAAAAGTCTATGACTAGGGTGGCTGGAGTCTTTGACAATATTTAGGGCCTTCCTCCGACACCACCTGGTATAGAGGTCCTGGATGGCAGGAAGCTTGGCCCCAGTGATGTGCTGGGCCGTTCGCCAGTCGCGAAAGCCAACATCACCCACGACAGAGAGCGGTTGATTGTCAAGGGCAATGAATACCATCATCTTGTCGTTAATGGATTTCACCTTTGAGTTAGCTCTCTGAAATGTTCTTACTCTTTCAAATGACTGCTGGACTTGTTGACTGCTCGACTTGTTGACCGCTCAATCCACACAGCAGACATTGTGGGCTAGGTTAGGAATGCTGTGTTGCACGTGTAGCGCAACATTTTATGTGGCGTCATATTTCATGTATCTACGTTATATAGGTAAACACGTCAGATTTGACATCGGTTTTTCACATTGGCGTTAAAATAGACATCGGGCCGATACCGATGTTGCCATTTTTCGATAATATCATCTGATTCCGGTATGTTCACTGATATATCGTGCATCCCTACTTTGTATCCCTCATTTAGTCTAGTGTTTTTCCATTATTTTACCTGTATCTCTCAACTCTTGGCCTATCTTTGAAACCAGATGTGGGTCAATGGAACCCAGCTCTGTCTCGACACATACCAACAAACTACTCTGAGCTTTTTAACATCCCATCTATAATTCAATAACCTCTTTTTCATGGGATAAATGACTTATGATACCACTGACATGTTTTTACTAAAGCATGAGTGATTCTACTCCCCCAGGCTGTGAAAGAAGAGGAATGCAGCGTTGCTCCACAAAGTGGTAAAGATGAGCCCATTCTGTCCTACGACTGCCAACATAAGCCTTTGATAAAGAGTTTGGGGGAATTTGATGGTCTGTATCAAATGCATGTGTCCATCTACTTTCACACTACCCCTGGTTGGCCTACAGTGCTTTGCAAAAGTATTCACTCACTTGGCCTTTTTCCTATTTTGTTTCCTTGCAACCTGTTAAATGGATTTTTATTTGGATTTCATGTAATGGACATACACAAAATAGTCCAAATTGGTGAAGTGAAATGAAAAATATAAACTTGTTTCACAAAATTAAAAAAAATTAAAAATAGAAAAGTGGTGCGTGCATATGAATTCACCCCCTTTACTATGAAGCCCCTAAATAAGATCTGGTGCAACCAATTACCTTCAGAAGTCACATAATTAGTTAAATAAAGTCCACCTGTGTGTAATCTAAGTGTCACATGATCTCAGTATATATACTGTTCTGAAGGGCCCCAGAGTCTGCCACACCACTAAGCAAGGGGCACCACCAAGCAAGCGGCACCATGAAGACCAAGGAGCTCTCCAAAACAGGTCAGGGACAAAGTTGTGGAGAAGTACATATCAGGGTTGGGTCAAGGCATGGGGGAGACTCCTCAAACATATGGAATAAGGTACTCTGGTAAGATGAGACTAAACTGTAGCTTTATGGCCATCAAGGAAAACGCTATGTCTGACACAAACCCAACACCTCTCATCATCCCGAGAACCAGCATCATGCTGTGGGGGTGTTTTTCCATCGGCAGAGACTGGGAAACTGGTCAGAATTGAAGGAATGATGGATGGCACTAAATACTGGGAAATTCTTGAGGGAAACCTGTCTCAGGCTTCCAGAGATTTGAGACTGAGATGGAGGTTGACCTTCCAGCAGGACAATGACCCTAAACATACTGCTAAAGCAACACTCGAGTGAAAGGTGCAAATGGTGGCTCTATAAAGTATTGACTTTCGGCGAGTGAATAGTTATGTACGCTCAAGCTCTGTTTTTTGTCTTATTTCTTGTTTGTTTCACAATAAAATATATTGTTCATCTTCAAAGTGGTAGACATGTTGTGTAAATCAAAAGACACAAACCCCCCCCCCCAAAATACATTTTAATTCCAGGTCGTAAGGCAACAAAATAGGACAAATGCCAAGGGGGTGAATACTTTCGCAAGCCAATGTACATCTCTAGACCATCCCCTGGCCTTGACCAGTGACCACCATACCATACTTTACCTCACAGCAGCAGTTCAAGGACAATAGCGGGAAGTGGCGTCTGGAATTCAACAAACAGAAACAACTCGTAAGGATGTTACCTGAGACTTAAATCTAAGTCGTTGCAAAAGTAGCACACTCCGTAACAAAGTGTTTGGAGAGAGAGCTAAATGAGGTTTCATGTCGTCTGGAGTCCCACTGGATGTGCCAGACACAATTTTTGCTCTGCTTAGCTGCTCTCTCTGCCTCCTTGGTTCACCTAATAGGGAGATAAAGTTAATATGGCTACTTCATACAACTAATCAGGGATTTATCTTGTGACTATTTCATGCTCAAACGTGGGTGCTTTAGCAGGATATTACAGCAACGTAGCACAGGTTGAACTGCTTGTTACATGTTTTCTCTCATGTCTTGCTCTCAAAGCACCAGCATCTATTCTAGCCCACAACTTAAGAAAAGTGCATATTTAAAAAATATGCTTTAAATATGACACGTTGTCAGTCAAAATAACTCCCTTAGACAGTGGTAATACTGCCTGGCTACCCTTCCACATGGCGCTGGTCAAACGCCACGCCCTCTAACGTTTCTTCTCCACGATGACTTTTGGAATGCCAACACATTCAAACTGATGGATAGAGCAGTGGAATTAAATGCAGGATGAATCGTCAGGCAAGCGGTAGTAGCCAATGTTTACAAAACAAAATGAATTGGACTAATGAATGACAGTAAGGGGGGATGCGGTCTGCATGAGGTTTCTTAATTTGTCTTTTAAAACAAATCAAATCAACCTAAATGTGATGCCTTTAATTAAATCATGACTGCAGGCCATCTCCTCATAGTAAACCTGATATCTACCATTACTGCAGGCCATCTCCTCATAGTAAACCTGATATCTACCATTACTGCAGGCCATCTCCTCATAGTAAACCTGATATCTACCATTACTGCAGGCCATCTCCTCATAGTAAACCTGATATCTACCATTACTGCAGGCCATCATAGTAAACCTGATATCTACCATTACTGCAGGCCATCTCCTCATAGTAAACCTGATATCTACCATTACTGCAGGCCATCATCTCATAGTAAACCTGATATCTACCATTACTACAGGCCATCTCATTGTAAACCTTGCTTGCCAAATAAATTACACCATTAAAGTCACGTGAAGAAAATGAAAAACAATAATTTAAGGCTGAAATTAAAACTGCCCTACTGCTCCTCATACTTTTACTTTACCAGTACTGCCAGTCAGCATTCTTAACTTCAAATGGCTGCCTTATAACTCTGCCTACCAAGATCTGTCTACAGCGTGTGTAGCCTGTTGTCAGTGTATGTGTTAGTGAGTTTAAACCTACGTTCAAAGGGAAGAGTGAGTGAGAGAGAAGAGTGGCAGGCAGCTAGATGGTGACGGGTAACTCAACCGCAGCACCAGGAAGGCAGCGTAAGCGGATTAGCCTATCAAACTCTGATACAGCTCTGAGGCTATGACAGAACAGCCAAAATGCTCTTTCCCTTTTCGCTAAAAATCACCACAGAGGAAACGCACTATGAATCTCCTCCACAACCACTCATTTTATCCAGTGATTTGGTTCATGCTGTGTTCTGGCCCCCAGGGGAGCGCTGGTGCAAATGGGTTTTATTACAAAGGAGCGGATGATGATACTACGCCTGTCTTTTACTTCCAGGTCAGATACAGGTGCTCATTTATTCCTCATCTAAGGTGTGACATGAGGAAATATGTCATTAAATAGATCCTGCAAAAGTCATCAATATGTCCACTGAAATGTAAATGAAATGGGCCCTGGTGCTGACATTATTCATACTGTAGGAATATATCTATGCTCACAAAAACCATAGGTGCATAAGAAAGTGAAAAGATAATTAAAGAATCCCTGAAACAGTGTTCTTGAATTGGCACCATATCTATCCAGCTCTCCTGCATAGCGAGGTTACTTTCTGTTCTCATACTGAATCTGCTGAATGTGAAAATGGAAAAAGATAGCAGCCCTACAGTTTATTAGAGGATTAGTGTGAAGAGGTCTTGAGAGGTCCAACTGAAATACGGAAGAGAAGTGTGACCCTGCTTTCACATTTCAAAGGGATGGCGTGTCCAAAGGAAACAAAGTAAAACAATACCAACAAAGGATATTGTACGGTGTAATGTTTCCAACAGTCAAAACAACAATGACATCATTTCCAGCCATTTCCACCAAAACAAGTATGTCTTCAGGTATAAAGCTATTCTCAATACCCCATCATCCTCCACACAGGATTTGGACTCAGACACCATGGGTGGGGGTGGGGGGGTGGTCCTACTAAGCTATATGGAAATGTTTTAAGGTCATACTAGGGATCATTTTGCTGTTTGATTTAAAAATTAAAAGGCCCTTGACATAGTCCACCATCACCCTCCACACAGGATAAAGACTCATATACCAAGGTGATGTGGTTAGCCTTCCATGTAGAGCTCTTCTTCTGTTGGAGGGTACATTGTGTTGGCTCATTGTTGGCTCCCTATTGACAGTGGCACTGTGTCCCTGACAGATTGTGCTCCAAAAATGTTTACTGACACCAGATGGACAGAGCGGTCCAGTGATGAGATTTCACTTGTGCGTACCTCATTAGTAATACATACAGTTCAAGTCGGAAGTTTACATAGGTCTTAGCCAAATACATTTTAGATCAATTTTTCACCATTCCTGACATTTAATTCTAGTAAAAATTCCCTGTTTTAGGTCAGTTAGGATCACCACTTATTTTAAGAATGTGAAATGGCAGAACAGTAGAGAGAATGATTTATTTCAACATTTATTTCTAAAATCACATTCACAGTGGGTCAGAAAATTAAATACACTCAATTAGTATTTGGTAGCATTGTCTTTAAATTGTTTAACTTGGGTCAAACGTTTTGGGTGCCTTACACAATGTTCCCACAATAAGTTGGGTGAATTTTGGCCCATTCCTCCTGACACAGCTGGTGTCACAGTCAGGTTTGCTGCTGGTGACTCTCTGATCCACCTCTATGCAGACGACACCATTTGGAACACTTCTGGCCCTTCTTTGGACACTGTCTTAACTAACCTTCAGACGAGCTTCAATGCCATTCAACTCTCCTTCACTGCAAGTAAAACTAAATACATTCTCTTCAACCTATCGCTGCCCACACCTGCCCGCCCGACTAGCATCACCACTCTGGATGGTTCTGACTTAGAATATGTGGACAAATACCTAGGTGCCTGGTTAGACTGTAAACTCTCCTTGCAGACTCACATTAGGCATCTCCATTCCAAAATTAAATCTAGAATCAGCTTCCTATTTCACAACAAAGCATCCTTCACTCATGCTGCCAAACAGACCCTCGCAAAACTGACTATCCTACCGATCCTTGACTTCGGCAATGTCATTTAAAAAACAGCCTCCAACACTCTACTCAGCAAATTTTATGCAGTCTATCGCAGTGCCATCCGTTTGGTCACCAAAGCCCCATATACTACCCACCATTGCAACCTGTATGCTCTCGTTGGCTGGCCCTCGCTTCATATTCATCGCCAAACCCACTGGCTCCAGGTCATCTATAAGTCTTTGCTAGGTAAAGCCCTGCCTTATCTCAGCTGACTGGTCACCATAGCAACACCCACCCGTAGCACACGCTCCAGGATGTATATTTCACTGGTCACCCCCAAAGCCAATTCCCCTTCGGCTGCCTTTCCTTCCAGATCTCTGCTGCCAATGACTGGAACAAATTGCAAAAAAAAATCACTGAAGCTGGAGACTCATATCTCCCTCACTAACTTTAAGCACCAGCTGTCAGAGCAGCTCATAGATCACTGCACCTATACATAGCCCATCCAACTACTTCATTCCCATACTGTTATCTATTTATTTATTTTTTGCTCCGTTGCACCCCAGTATCTCTACTTGTACACTCATCTTCGGCACATCTACCACACCAGTGTTTAATTGCTATATTGTAATTATTTCGCCACTCTGGCCTATTTATTGCCTTACCTCCATTATCCTACCTCATTTGCAAACACTGCATATAGACTTTTTCTATTGTAATATTGGCTATGTAATATTGGCTATTGGCTACGATCTTTTTCACCATGTGCAGTTGCAAACCGTAGTCTGGCTTTTTTAATGGCAGTTTTGGAGCAGTGGCTTCTTCCTTGCTGAGCGGCCTTTCAGGTTATGTAGATACAGGACTCGTTTTACTGTGGATATAGATACTTCTGTACCCGTTTCCTCCAGCATCTTCACAAGGTCCTTTGCTGTTGTTCTGGGATTGATTTGCACTTTTCGCACCAAAGTTTGTTCATCTCAAGGAGACAGAATGCGTCTCCTTTCTGAGCGGTATGATGGCCTTGTGGTCCCATGGTGTTTATACTTGCGTATTATTGTTTGTTCAGATGAACGTGGTACCTTCAGGCATTTGGAAATTGCTCCCAAGGATGAACCAGACTTGTGGAGGTCTACAATTTCTTTTCTGAGGTCTTGGCTGTTTTCTTTTGATTTTTCCATAATGTCAAGCAAAGAGGCACTGAGTTTGAAGGTAGGCCTTGAAATACAGTAGATGTCCTAACCGACTTGCCAAAACTATAGTCTGTTACCAAGAAATGTGTGGACTGGTTGAAAAACAAGTTTAATGACTCCAACCTAAGTGTATGTAAACTTCCGAATTCAACTGTATGTCATACAGTATATTTTTATGTAAAGTACTACAATCTTTGTGGTGTTATTAATTCAACCTAAGGCTTGAGCTGCTGCTGTCCTGTTTTGGGAATGACAGTGCTTGCTGGCCGAGGAAGTTACCAGACATCACAGCTGTAAAAGTGAGTGAGCGTGAGTAACAACTTTCAAACGCTAGTTTGAATATCATGAAAATGGACTGCCACTTTCCTGCTGTTGTACTGCAGATCACTGTGTAATGTAAAGTGTTCCACTCAAGAGGAAGGGATACTGTCTGTAGGTAGAGGAGTGGGGAACATTCTCAGAACATTATGGGGCAGTGTGTGTGTGTGTGTGTGTGTGTGTGTGTGTGTGTGTGTGTGGTGTGTGCGCGCAGGAAGGGAAACTGTCTGTAGGTAGAGGAGTGGGGAACATTCTCAGAACATTATGGGGCAGTGTGTGTGTGTGTGTGTGTGTGTGTGTGTGTGTGTGTGTGGTGTGTGTGCGCAGGAAGGGAAACTGTCTGTAGGTAGAGGAGTGGGGAACATTCTCAGAACATTATGGGGCAGTGGGTGTGTGTGTGTGTGGTGTGTGTGTGTGTGTGCGCGCAGGAAGGGAAACTGTCTGTAGGTGGGGAACATTCACAGAACATTATGGGGAGTGTGTGGTGTGTGTGTGTGTGTGTGTGCGCACAGGAAGGGAAACATTCATTCACAGAACATTATGTGTGTGTGTGGGCAGTGTGTCTGTAGTTGAGGAGTGGGGAACATTCAGGAAGGGAAACTGTCTGAAGGGAAACTGTCTGTAGTTAGAGGAGTGGGGAACATTCACAGAACATTATGGGGGAGTGTGTGTGTGTGTGTGTGTGTGTGTGTGTGTGTGTGTGTGTGTGTGTGTGTGTGTGTGTGTGTGTGTGTGTGTGTGTGTGTGTGTGTTTGTGTGTGCGCAGGAAGGGAAACTGTCTGTAGTTAGAGGAGTGGGGAACATTCACAGAACATTATGGGGCAGTGTGTGTGTGTGTGTGTGTGTGTGTGTGTGTGTGTGTGTGTGTGTGCAGGAAGGGAAACTGTCTGTAGTGGGGAACATTCACAGAACATGTGTGTGTGTGTGTGTGTGTGTGTGTGTGTGCAGGAAGGGAAACTGTCTGTAGTTAGAGGAGTGGGAACATTCACAGAACATTATGGGGCAGTGTGTGTGTGTGTGTGTGTGTGTGTGTGTGTGTGTGTGTGTGTGTGTGTGTGTGTGTGTGTGTGTGCAGGAAGGGAAACTGTCTGTAGTTGTGGGGAACATTGAACATTATGGGGGTGTGTGTGTGTGTGTGTGTGTGTGTGTGTGTGTGTGTGCAGGAAGGAAACTGTCTGTAGTTAGAGGAGTGGGAACATTCACAGAACATTATGGGGAGTGTGTGTGTGTGTGTGTGTGTGTGTGTGTGTGTGTGTGTGTGTGTGTGTGTGTGTGTGTGTGTGTGTGTGTGTGTGTGTGTGTGTGTGTGTGTGTGTGTGTGTGTGCGCAGGAAGGGAAACTGTCTGTAGTTAGAGGAGTGGGGAACATTCACAGAACATTATGGGGCAGTGTGTGTGTGTGTGTGTGTGTGTGTGTGTGTGTGTGCAGGAAGGGAAACTGTCTGTAGTTAGAGGAGTGGGGAACATTCACAGAACATGTGTGTGTGTGTGTGTGTGTGTGTGTGTGTGTGTGCAGGAAGGGAAACTGTCTGTAGTTAGAGGAGTGGGGAACATTCACAGAACATTATGGGGCAGTGTGTGTGTGTGTGTGTGTGTGTGTGTGTGTGTGTGTGTGTGTGTGTGTGTGTGTGTGTGTGTGTGTGTGTGTGTGTGTGCAGGAAGGGAAACTGTCTGTAGTAGAGGAGTGGGGAACATTCACAGAACATTAGGTGCAGGAAGGGAAACTGTCTGTAGTTAGAGGAGTGGGAACATTCACAGAACATTATGGGGGAGTGTGTGTGTGTGTGTGTGTGTGTGTGCAGGAAGGGAAACTGTCTGTAGTTAGAGGAGTGGGGAACATTCACAGAACATTATGGGGGGAGTGTGTGTGTGTGTGTGTGTGTGTGTGTGTGTGTGTGTGTGTGTGTGTGTGTGTGTGTGTGTGTGTGTGTGTGTGTGTGTGTGTGTGCAGGAAGGGAAACTGTCTGTAGTTAGAGGAGTGGGGAACATTCACAGAACATTATGGGGGAGTGTGTGCATGTACAGGAAGAGACGAACGCTGAACATTGTCATTACAATTGTTGTAAATGTGTGTTCAAAGCCAAAGACACAGGACAAGCTTGCACCCTGTGGTAAGAAGAAGGATATTGAATATCTTAAGAGATTTGGGTTCATATTCTCTTTGGCATACAGTCCAGAGTAGGGATGGGCACAGTTATTCCAATATCTGAACAGACGACAGTATTTGATTACTTGCGAGAGTATTCATTTAAAAAAAATGGAGGCCTATTTCATTGAAAATGCAATTATCTGTGTGACATACAAGGATAGACCATGATATTAGACATTTTAATAAAACAACAGTTATGAGTGCGCCAGTGGTTGAAAAAGTACCCAACGGTCATACTTGAGTAAAAGTAGAGATACCTTAATAGAAAGTTACTCAAGTAAAATTGAAAGTCAGCCAGTAAAATACTACTTGAGTAAAAGAATAAAAGTATTTGGTTTTAAATATACTTAAGTATCAAAAGTAAATGTATTTGCTAAAATCTACTTAAGTATTAAAAAATACAAGTAAAAGTATAAATAATTTAAAATTCCCTATATTAACCAAAGCAGACTACCATTTTGTTGTTTTGTAAAATGTACGGATAGCCCTGGGCACACTCCAACACTCAGACATTATTTACAAAAGATGCAATTGTGTTTAGTGAGTCCGCCAGGCCAGAGGCAGTAGGAATGACCACGTGTTCTCTTGATAAGTGCTTGAATTTGTCCATTTTCCTGTCCTGCTAAGCATTCCAACTGTAAAGAGTACTTTTTGTTGTCAGGGAAAATGTATGGAGTAAAAAGTACAATATTTTCAGGAATGTAGTGAAGTAAAAGTTGTCAAAAAAGTACAGATACCCCGAAAACCTACTTAAGTAGTACTTTAAAGTATTTCTACTTAAGTACTTTACACCATTGCCGGTAGCCTAAACACTATTCACACCTATCTTGTTATTGTTGAAGCTTGTTTACATCGATTTGATGCAGTCAAGACAGACCCTACCAGATGAGATGATAGATAACCTATTGATAACCTATTGCAGTGACACGTTAGTCTAACTTGCGCGAGTCTAACAACACGCTGAGTGCATCGCCTCTACTGAGTCGCTCAAACAAGGCCCCATTGAAGTAAAACAATTAATAAAATAAACATGTCTTTAAAACATGCATTTCAACTATCCGAATATCCGAAAAAAATACTATGATATTGTTTGAATAGTGAAATAATTTCAAATGTCCATCCCTAGAACATAGGAACAGAGGAGGTTCTTGCTTCTATGTCTAAGGATGGCTGTTCATGTTCATGCCCGAGGAGCAACAACAAGAAGGAAATGCCTTTGTGATGAGGGGAAGCCAGATCCCCCATGCGCCTCACTGTCTCCTCCCCAACATCCCCTGACTTCAACTGTGACTCAGCTTGACTGTGCATTGTTCTCAGCTCTTGCAAATTAAAAATAAACTGCAAGCCAATATTGAGAAGTTTTTTAAAAATCTATGGAATAAGGCAATCCATTGTAACCAGTCTTCCTAAAACTTGATTATCTTTGGCTACCACAAATCTACTGAAAGCTTACAGTAAAGCAGGGTCCCCAACTAGTGGCCTGCGGGCCGAATTAGGCTTGCGCATGGTTTTATTTGGCCCCCCACGTACTCCGAGCAGAAAGAAAAAAAAAACGGTAGAATTTTCATAGTTGGACATAAGAGTGTAAGACACTAGGAAATCACGTCCAATGGATTTAATTTAGGAAATCTGTTAGAGATATGTGATTGTAAACAAATAATAATAATATGAATACAGTGGCTAGTGAAAGTATTCACCCCCCTTGGCATTTTTCCTATTTTGTTGCCTTACAACCTGGAATTAAAATTGATTGGGGGGGGGGGTTGTATCACATGATTTACACAACATGCCTACTACTTTGAAGACGCAAAATATATTTTATTGTGAAACATAACAAATAAGACATCACAAAAAAAACTTTAGCATGCATAACTATTCACCCACCCAAAGTTAATACTTTGTAGAGAAACCTTTTGCAGCAATTACAGCTGCAAGTCTCTTGGGGTATGTCTCTATAAGCTTGGCACATATAGCCACTGGGATTTTTGCCCATTCTTCAAGGGGAAACTGCTCAAGCTCCTTCAAGTTGGATGGGTTCTGCTGGTGTACAGCAATCTTTGTCATACCACAGATTCTCAATCGGATTGAGGTCTGGGCTTTGACTAGGCCATTCCAAGACATTTAAAATGTTTCACCTTAAACCACTCGAGTGTTGTTGTAGCAGTATGTTTAGGGTCTGCTGGAAGGTGAACCTCCGTCCCAGTCTCAAATCTCTGGAAGACAAACAGGTTTCCCTCAAAAATGTCTCTGTATTTAGCGCCATCCATCATGCCTTCAATTCTGACCAGTTTCCCAGTCCCTGCCGATGGGGTTCTCAGGGTGATGAGAGGTGTTGGGTTTGTTCCAGACATAGTGTTTTCCTTGATTCATCAATTTTATTCTCATCTGACCAGAGTACATTCTTCCATATGTTTGGGTCTCCAAACATGCCTTTTGTCAAACAACAAACATGTTCACTTATTTTTTTTTGCTACTCTTCCGTAAATCCCAGCTCTGTGGAGTGAACAACTTAAAATGGTCCAATGGACAGATACTCCAATCTCCGCTGTGGAGCTTTGCAGCTCCTTAAGGGTTATCTTGGTCTCGTTGTTTTCTTTTAATTCAAAAAATATATATATTTTACCTTTATTTTACTAGGCAAGTCACTTAAGAACAAATTCTTATTTTCTTAGTTTCTGATCAATGCCCTCTTTGCCTGGTCCATGAGCTTTGGTGATCAATGCCCTCTTTGCCTGGTCCATGAGCTTTGGTGATCAATGCCCTCTTTGCCTGGTCCATGAGCTTTGGTGGGTGGCCCTCTCTTTGCAAGTTTGTTGTGGTGCCATATTCTTTCCATTTTTTAATGTGGGATGTTCAAAGTTTCAGATTTTTTTACAACCCAACCTTGATCTGTACTTCTCCACAACTTTGTCCCCGACCTGTTTGGAGAGCTCCTTGGTCTTCATAGTGCCGCTTGCTTGGTGGTGCCCCTTGCTTTGTGGTGTTGCAGACTCTGGGGCCTTTCAGAACAGGTGTATATATACTGAGATCATGTGACAGATCATGTGACAGATTGCACACAGGTGGACTTCATTTAACTAATTATGTGACTTCTGGAGGTAATTGGTTGCACCAAATCTTATTTAGGGGCTTCATAGCAAAGGGGGTGAATACATATGCACGCACCACTTTTCCGTTTTTAATAATTTTTTGAAACAAGTAATTTTTTTCATTTCACTTCACCAATTTCGACTATTTTGTGCATATCCATTACATGAAATCTAAATAAAAATCTATTTAAATTAGAGGTTGTAATACAACAAAATAGGAAAAAGGCCGGGGCGGTGAATAGTTTTGCAAGGCACAGTAATTGATTGGATTTATATAGCACTTTTCTACCAACTGAGGTACTTAAATCACTTTATATTGTAGGGGGAAACTCACCTCATCCACCATCAATGTGTAACACACACCTGGGTGATTCACAGCGACCATTTTTGTGCCATAACTTTCACCACACATCAGCTATCAGGTGGAGAGGTGAGGAGTGATACAGTATATGCCAATTAGGAATGAGGGGGAAGATTAGGTTGCCATGATGGAATGCGCAAGGTTTTGAATACAGCCATGACACCAGGGTGATCACCCCTACTCTTACAATTAGCACCATGGGATTTTGAATAACCACAGAGTCAGGACACCCGTTTTAACGTCCCATCTGAAAGACACCACGTTACGCAGAACAATGTTCCCAAATATAATCAAAATTGGTTTCAAAGTATTGTGTTTTACTCAAATATTACATCGGTTTATGCTTCTTGCGGTCAATTTGCAGTGTAAAAATATATTATGTTCCGTCACCCCGACCACCCACTCAAGAAAAATATGATGATGGAAAAAAAGACGCTGGAAGAGATGGCTGCCGTTTTTTGTGCACTTAACCAATTGTGCTACTGTGTGTATTTTTTCACATTTTTGTAACTTATTTTTTACACAATGTTTCTGCCACCATCTCATGACCAAAAAGACCTTCTGGATATCAGGACAGCGATTACTCAACTCGTACTGGACAAAGATTTTTTCTTTAACAAGTCAGATGAGAAGGATCTACTTCAGACACCAGACAAGGCCCAAGTCCCCGTGATTTGCATGAGAAAGACACAGAGATATCAGGAGGACGAGCACACCCCATTCTCATCGACAGATCTGTAGGGGAGAAGGTTAAGAGCTTCAAGTTCCTTGGTGTCCACATCACCAACAAATTATCATGGTCCAAACACACCAAGTCGGTCGTGAAGAGAGCATGACAAAGCCTATTCCTCAGGAGACTGGAAAGATTTTGCATGGGTCCTCAGCTCCTCAAAAGGTTCTACAGCTGCACCATGGAGAGCATCCTGACTGGTTGCATCACTGCCTGGTATGGAAACTGCTCGGCCGCGGAGGGTAGTGCGTATGGAGGGTAGTGCGTATGGAGGGTAGTGCGTATGGAGGGTAGTGCGTATGGCTCAGTACATCACTGGGGCCAAGCTTCCTGCCATACAGGACCTCTACACCAAGCGGTGTCAGAGAAAGGCCCTAAAACTTGTCAAAGACTCCAGACACCCTAGTCATAGACTGTTCTCTTTGCTACCACACGGCAAGCAGTACCAGATCGCCAAGTCTAGGTCCAAAAGGCTTCTTAACAGCTTCTACCCCCAAGCCAGAAGACTCCTGAACAGCTAATCAAATGGCTACCCAGACAATTTGCATTGTGTGCCCCCTCCCCGCACATTTACGCTGCTGCTACTCTCTGGTTATCTATGTATAGTCACTTTCTCTACCTACATGTACATATTACCTTGACTAAATGGTGCCCCCACACATCGACTCTGTACCGGTACCCCCTGTATATAGCCTCCACATTGACTCTGTACCGGTACCCCCTGTATATAGCCTCCACGTTGACTCTGTACCGGTACCCCCTGTATATAGCCTCCACATCGACTCTGTACCGTTACCCCCTGTATATAGCCTCCACATCGACTCTGTACCGTTACCCCTGTATATAGCCTCCACATCGACTCTGTACCGGTACCCCCTGTATATAGCCTCCACATTGACTCTGTGCCGTAATACCCTGTATATAGCCTCCACATTGACTCTGTACCGTAATACCCTGTATATAGTCTCCACATTGACTCTGTACCGTAATACCCTGTATATAGCCTCCACATTGACTCTGTGCCGTAATACCCTGTATATAGCCTCCACATTGACTCTGTATATAGCCTCCACATTGACTCTGTACCCCCTGTATATAGCCTCCACATTGCCTCTGTACCGTAATACCCTGTATATAGCCTCCACATTGCCTCTGTACCGTAATACCCTGTATATAGCCTCCACATTGCCTCTGTACCGTAATACCCTGTATATAGCCTCCACATTGACTCTGTACCTGGTACTCCCCCTGTATATAGCCTCCACATTGACTCTGTGACTCTGGTACCCCTGTATATAGCCTCCACATTGACTCTGTACCGGTACCCCCTGTATATAGCCTCCACATTGACTCTATACCGTAATACCCTGTATATAGCCTCCACATCGACTCTATACTGTAATACCCTGTATATAGCCTCACTACTGTTATTTTACTGCTGCACTTTAACCATTTACTTAACACTTATTTTTCTTAAAACTGCATTGTTGGTTCAGGGCTTGTAAGTAAGCATTTCACTGTAAGGTCACACCTGTTGTATTTGGCGCATGTGACACATTTGATTTGATCCCTGCACTAAAGAATAGGTGTTATCCCAGAGGTGAATGTTTCAGCAGCGGTCTAGAGTCCTCTGTGTCGTGAGTTTTATAAACACCCTGTGGTCCTTATAGCCTGCAGATAAACGGTGGTCTAGGAGACCATAAATCTTTCTACAAATGTAGCTCAAACATAATACAGAGACACTCTTCATGACACTATGTGTGGCTCTATTGACTATTGGCCAGTCAAAGATAATGTAATCAAAGACCAATGTTGACGGAGAACCATAACAGAAGCCTCACTGTGTACATTGACTGATTCTGATGACAGCATCAGATTCTAGATTCTTCAGTGACATCATCTGTCTCACATGGTATTAAGATGGGTTTACAGCCAGTGAGGAGATTTGAATGGGTTGGTAAACATTTGTCTAATAGCCCGACATTTCTATGCATGCAAAATTCTGTCTTGCAAATCATACATGGTAATACAATTTCCTTTCAACACTTTAACTGAAAATGCATTAAAACTATGTTGTGGTTGTGTATCACATTGCAAAGAGTCTAAAACTGGCATTATGCCTTATTAAATGACTGTGGAAAACCCCTTTTTGCTAAAAAGAGGGGAAAATGGCTATGAGCTTTGGCTATCCCTCTCCACTTCATTCACTTGAAAGCTTTGAACATAAATATTTCATTGTGAATTGGCACAAGGGATGAAGTGAAAAGGAATCATTATTTCGATAAAAAAAAATTAGGGTGCCTTCCAACTGTCAATGCAGGCTTTATAAAATCAGACATTTAAGTAGAATTCTCTTCTCATCACATCGCTAGTCTCACCATGAAGTAGGAGGAATGCTATGGTAACATTGGAATCCAAAAGGGAAATGTAGCCTCTGGTTTCACTTCCTAAATCTCCCTTTCTAAAAGACACTGCGTGTTCCAGGTTATAAACAACACTGGTTGTACATTCAAGACTCAGAATTGGAACACAACAAAAGCTGATGGGCTAATGTTACACAAACAAAGCTGATGGGATAATGTTACACAAACAAAGCTGATGGGCTAATGTTAAACAAAGCTGATGGGCTAATGTTACACAAACAAAGCTGATGGGATAATGTTACACAAACAAAGCTGAGAGAAGTGTTGCCTGGGTAATCCAGTTAATACATCCCTGTGGAGATCAAACAGAAGCTACTAGAGGGATCGGCCTACTCCATCTTAAGAAATCACTGTTGATTAAAACTGTTCAACACTTAGAGAACACAATCACTTACAACCCAGGCTGAATGGAACAATACAGAATGACCCAACCAAACCTCTAGTATGAGTGACACCTGGCAATAAGTGACTATTATCCATGAGTCAGACAGGGTCCCAGGGTGCCCCGGGGCCAACAAAGCTGCCCTGTCTGATTCCAATTGTGCCAGTGTGCCCTCTGTTGTAAAGGACGGTGTAAATAACCAGCTGGACCCAGCACTAATGTCCACAGGGAGAGTGCGGAGAGAGAGAGAGAGTGCGGAGAGGCACGTTCTCACTGTGGGAGCAGCTTATCTAGAATCACATGCACATTCACTCACACAATGAACTCCATTTAAATCATTTGTCACTCAAGAGGGAGCTCTGAAAGACGGAAAAATGAGTTATGCTTTGGCAGAGGCTTCGTATTATACAAGTGACCTGAGAAATAGCAGAAAGTAGGCAGAGACTTTGGTATTATACAAGTGACCATTGGTGCGGCTGGCTTCCGGGTTAAGAGGACGGGGTATTAGGAAGCGCAGTGACTCAACGGAAGATCGGAAGATTCATGACTCAACCGTCGCCTCCCGTTGAAAAATTGGAGAGAAAAAAAGTGGGTCAAAAAATGTAAATTAAAAAAAGACTGATCTCCATGTCACCCGTTAGTGCACGAAGACGCTCTGCCCCGGGTGACTAAATAAAACATACAAGGACTAACCAAGTCTATGCATTATTCAACATGAACTTCAGTCCAAGTAAAATAACAAGACTCTTCTCAGGCCGACAAACTGAAAAACGTTTTAATCCATTAAAATAGATCCCTGTCTTGTGCAAAAACATGGGTTAATGTTGCTCCAAGATAAGTAATTTATTTTATACTGAACAAAAATCTAAAATGCCAGAATTTCAATGATTTTACTCAGTTACAGTTCATATGAGGAAATCAGTCATTTGAAATGAATTCGGCCCTAATCTATGGATTTCACATGTGTGGGAATAAAGATATGCATCTTTTGGTCAAAGATACCTTAAATGGGCCACAGGATCTTGGCACAGTTTTTCTGTGCATTAAAATTGCCATAGATAAAATGCAGTTGTGTTCATTTTCCGTAGCTTATGCCTGCCCATTCCATAACCCCACATGCCAACCATACACGTGGTTTGCGGTTGTGAAGTCGGTTGGAAGTACAGCCAAATTCTCTAAAATGACATTGAAGGCGGCTTATAGTAGAGAAATTATAATTAAATTCTCTGGCAATAGCTCTGGTGGACATTCCTGCAGTCAGCATGCTAATTGCACACTCCCTCAAAACTTGAGACATCTGTGGCGTTGTGTGTTGTGGGAAAAACTGCACATTTTAGAGTGGCCTTTTATTGTCCCCTGCACAAGGTGCACCTGTGTAATGATCATGCTGTACAACCAACTTCTTGATATGTCACGCCTGTCAGGTGGATGTAAACAAAAAACAAGCCTACCACTGTAGTGTAGTCTGCAAACTTGATGATTGAGTTGGAGACGTGCATGGCCACGACAGTGGTGGAGAGGGTAGTAAGTTAAGTTCCTCGGCGTACACATCACGGACAAACTGAATTGGTCCACCCACACAGACAGCGTGGTGAAGAAGGTGCAGCAGCGCCTCTTCAACCTCAGGAGGCTGAAGAAATTTGGTTTGTCACCAAAAGCATTCACACTTTTACAGATGCACAATCGAGAGCATCTTGTCGGGCTGTATCACCGCCTGGTACGGCAGCTGCTCCGCCCACAACCGTAAGGCTCTCCAGAGGGGTGAGGTGAGGTCCCTTCCAGGACACCTACACCACCCAATGTCACAGGAAGGCCATAAAGATCATCAAGGACAACAACTACCCAAACCACTGCCTGTTCACCCAGAAGGCGAGGTCAGTACAGGTGCATCAAAGCAGGGACCGAGAGACTGAAAAACAGCTTCTATCTCAAGGCCTTCAGACTGTTAAACAGCCACCACTAACATTGAGTGGCTGCTGCCAACATACTGACTCAACTCCAGCCACTTTAATAATGGAAAAATTGATGTAAAAAATGTATCACTAGCCACTTTAAACAATGCCACATAATATAATGTTTACATACCCTACATTACTCATCTCATATGTATATACTGTACTCGATACCATCTACTGCATCTTGCCTATGCCGTTCTGTACCATCACTCATTCATATATCTTTATGTACATATTCTTCATCCCTTTACACTTGTGTGTATAAGGTAGTTGTGAAATTGTTAGGTTAGATTACTCATTGGTTATTACTGCATTGTCGGAACTAGAAGCACAAGCATTTCGCTACTCTCGCATTAACATCTGCTAACCATGTGTATGTGACAAATAAAATTTGATTTGAAGTGTGCACAAAATGAGAGAAATAAGCTTTTTGTGCATATGGAACATTTCTGGGATCTTACATTTCAGCTCATGAAACATGGGATCAACACTTTACATGCTGCGTCTATATTTTTGTTCACTGTATAAAGATGAATGAACAGCTGTGCAAAATACATTTGTAGAGATTTTGTACTAATTATGAAGCTTGAAGGTGACTATGAAATATGATGGGAAAAGACAAGCATTTGAGTTGATATACCGTTCCACAGGCAGATTTTAAGTACGCACTTTAAAAGGCTAACTATTATTCTCCCAGGTGTCTGAATAATTACGTAAATAAGGAATCTGTTTTTTAACTTAGAATAAATTCGCAAAATTTCAAGAAAAAATGTTTTTGCTTTGTCATTGTGTGTACATTGATGTTTTTTTTTTTACTTAATAATTTTTTGGAAAAGGCTGTAACGTAACAAAATGTGGAAAAAGGTCTGAATACTTTCTGAATGCAAATGCTGCTGCTACTCAGATTTTAATTATCCACACTGTAAAGGCTGATCATTGCTATTATTCTCCCAAGAGTCCCTCTAATGCAGATCGGATGAAGGAAAGAGAACAGAATGAGTGAATCAGATTCATCTGAGAGGGCATATTTTTTCACCGGGTGAAAGTTGACTGAATTGATTCTGGAACTAGGGTGCCATTAAAATAACATGAAATTGATTAGAAATACATCGTTAATGATGTAAATGACTATTGTAGCTGGAAACGGCTGATTTTGTATGGAGTTCCTCTGTCCAGTGTCTGTGTTCTTTTGCCCATCTTAATCTTTAATTGGCCAGTCTGAGATATGGCTTTTTCTTCGCAACTCTGCCTAGAAGGCCAGCATCCCGGAGTAGCGTCTTCATTGTTGACGTTGAGACTAGAGGTCGACCGATTAATCGGAATGACCGATTAATTAGGGCCAATTTCAAGTTTTCATAACAATCGGAAATCGGTATTTTTGGGCGCCGATTTGCCAAATTTTTTATTTTTTAAAATTATATATATACATTTTTTTTTTACACCTTTATTTCAACTTTATTTAACTAGGCAAGTCAGTTAAGGACACATTCTTATTTTCAATGACAGCCTAGGAACGGTGGGTTAACTGCCTTGTTCAGGGGCAGAATGACAGATTTTCACCTTGTCAGCTCGGGGATCCAATCTTGCAACCTTACAGTTAACGCTTTAACCACCTGCCTCTCATTGCACTCCACAAGGAGACTGCCTGTTACGAATGCAGTAGAAGCCAAGGTAAGTTGCTAGCTAGCATTAAACTTATCTTATAAAAAACGTTAGCCTAGTGGTTAGAGCGTTGGCCTAGTAACCGGAAGGTTGCAAGTTCAAACCCCTGAGCAGACAAGGTACAAATCTGTCGTTCTGCCCCTGAACAGGCAGTTAACCCACTGTTGCTAGGCCGTCGTTGAAAATAAGAATTTGTTCTTAACTGACTTGCCGAGTTAAATAAAGGTTAAAAAAATAATAACTACACATGGCTGATGAAAATACTAGTTTTTCTAGAGTGTCCTGCGTTGCATATAATCGATGAAACGCTGGGGGATGATTTAACAAAAGCGCATTTGCGAAAAAAGCACAATCGTTGGATGACTGTACATATTTTTAAACCTGCATATTTAGCTAAAAAAAATCCAGGTTAGCAGGCAATATTAACCAGGTGAAATTGTGTCACTTCTCCTGCGTTCATTGCACGCAGAGTCAGGGTATATGCAACAGTTTGGGCAGCATGGCTCATTGCAAACTAATTTGCCACAATTTTACGGAATTATGACATAACATTGAAGGTTGTGCAATGTAACATGAATATTTAGACTTAGGGATGCCACCCGTTAGATAAAATACCGAACGGTTCCGTATTTCACTGAAATAATAAATGTTTTGTTTTCAAAATGATAGTTTCCGGATTCGACCATATCAAAGACCGAAGGCTCGTATTTTCTGTGTGTTATGTTATAATTAAGTCTATGATTTGATAGAGCAGTCTGACTGAGCGATGGTAGGCAGCAGCAGGCTCATAAGCATTCATTCAAACAGCACTTTCGTGCGTTTTGCCAGCAGCTCTTCGCAAGCACAGCGCTGTTTATGACTTCAAGCCTATCAGCCTAATGGCTGGTGTAACCGATGTGAAATGGCTAGCTAGTTAGTGGGGTTTGAAACGCTATTAGAGCGCACGTCACACGCTCTAAGACGTGGAGAAGTTATTCCCCTTGCTCTGCATGGGTAACGCTACTTCGAGGGTGGCTGTTGTCATTGTGTTGCTGGTTCGAGCCCAGGTAGGGGCGAGGAGAGGGACGGAAGCTATACTGTTACATTGGCAATACTATAGTGCCTATAAGAACATCCAATCGTCAAAGGTATATGAAATACAAATGGTATAGAGAGAAATAGTCCTATAAATACTATATTAATTACAACCTAAAACCTCCTACCTTGGAATATTGAAGTCTCATGTTAGAAGAAACTAGAGGTTGACTGATTAATCGAAATGGCCGATTAATTAGGGCCAATTTCAAGTTTTCATAACAATCGGAAATCTGTATTTTTGGCTGCCGATTTTTTTATTTTTGGCCTAGGAACGGTGGGTTAACTGCCTTTTTCAGGGGCAGAACAACACATTTTCACCTTGTCAGCTCGGGGGATCCAATCTTGCAACTTTACAGTTGCAGTTGCCAATCTTGCAACTTTACAAGTCCAACGCAATAACGACCTGCCTCTCTCTCGTTGCACTCCACAAGGAGACTGCCTGTTACGCGAATGCAGTAAGCCTAGGTAAATTGCTAGCTAGCATTAAACTTATCTTATAAAAAACAATCATAATCACTAGTTAACTACACATGGTTGATGATATAACTAGATATTATCTAGCGTGTCCTGCGTTGCATATAATCTGACTGAGCATACAAGCATACAAGTATCTAAGTATCTGATTAAGCGGTGGTAGGCAGAAGCAGGCGAATAAACATTAATTCAAACAGCACTTTCGTGTGTTTTGCCAGCAGCTCTTTGTTGTGCGTCAAGCATTGCGCTGTTTATGACTTCAACCTTATCAACTCCCGAGATGAGGCTGGTGTAACTGAAGCGAAATGGCTAGCTAGTTAGCGCGCGCTAATAGCGTTTCAAACATCACTCGCTCTGAGCCTTCTAGTAGTTGTTCACCTTGCTCTGTTGTTGTGTTGCTGGTTCGAGCCCAGGGAGGGAGCGAGGAGAGGGACAGAAGCTATACTATTTACACTGGCAATACGAAAGTGCCTATAAGAACATCCAATAGTCAAAGGTTAATGAAATACAAATGGTATAGAGGGAAATAGTCCTATAATAACTACAACCTAAAACTTCTTACCTGTGAATATTGAAGACTCATGTTAACCTGTTAAGCTTCCCCCTACTTTTTCGGAAATTCTGTTCAAAATCGCGCAACATTTTGGCGTCCTGCTACTCAGGCCAGGAATATAGTATATGCATATGATTAGTATGTGTGGATAGAAAACACTCAGACGTTTCCAAAACTGTTTAAATCACGGCTGTGACTATAACAGAACGTCTGTTTCATCGAAAAGCGCAGGAAAATCTGATCACTGGAGATGGGAAAAAATATCCATGCGCCACTCCCATGAATTGTTAAAGGTGAACCGTAATATATGAGGCCAAGCTTGCAGTACCTACAGCTTCCACAGGGTGTATAGAGTCTCCTCATTTGAATCTGAATTGATTCTTGGTAGATCCGACCAAAGGGAACCGATTCTCTCCGACCACCAACCCGAGGCATTGTCTGTCTTTTTTTCCGGACATTTTTCCACACGGCAGGCTATCGAATTTACATCGCCTCCTGATGATTTTTATAGCTTATTAACGTGTAGTTATACCTAAAGTTGCATTAGAAAGGTATTTCGAAGTGTTTTGTGAAAGTTTATCGTCGAATTTTTAACTTTTAAAAAATGACGTTACGTTATGAAACGCTATTTTTTTCCGTTTTTCACACAGTCTTCATAGATCGATATCTAGGCTATATATGGACCGATTTAATCCAAAAAAAGACCCAGTATTGATTATGGGACATCAAGGTGTGCAAAGAAAGAAGATGGTCAAAGGTAATTAATGTTTTATATTTTATTGTGCGGTTTGTGTAGCGCCGACTATGCTAATTCTTTTGTTTACATCCCCTCGGGTCTTTTGGGGTGTTGCATGCTATCAGATAATAGCTTCTCATGCTTTCGCCGAAAAGCATTTTAAAAATCTGACTCGGTGGCTAGATTCACAATGACTGTAGCTTTATTTCAATACCAAGCATGTGTATTTTAATGAATGTTTGCGTTTTAACTAATACTATTAGCGTGTAGCGTAGCGCATGTGCATTTCCAGAGCTCTAGGTGGGACGTCTGCGTCTCAAGTAAGCTCAGGAACCACCAGCTTTCATATGTTCTCATGTTCTGAGCAGGGAACTGAGTTTTTGCATTATTTAATCCAAATTGAACATGTTTCATTATTTATTTGAGGCTAAATGGATTTTTATTGAGGTATTATATTAAGTGAAAATAAGTGTTCATTCAGTATTGTTGTAATTGTCATTATTAGAAATATATTACAAAAAAATAATATGTAAATAGGCCAATTAATTGTTATCAGCTATTTTTGGTCCTCCAATAATCGGTATCGGCGTTGAAAAATCATAGTCGGTCGACCTCTAAATCACTACTTGACATACAGCTGAACTAGCCAACTGAGTTGTTTCAAATTTCAATCTGGCAGCTGAGTTGTATAGGGATGTGTCCTGACAGCTAAAAAAAAAAACATTCCCGATCACAGAAAATTACTAAAATACAAATTCTTAAGCATCCGGGATCACAAATCATGACGTGAAGTTGGACACATTTGCATTGAAAATATGTTATTTTATATTCCCGAAATAACAGCAGTGCCTATATGACGTCCTTCTCCTAGAGATGAACGTACTTTGGTGTGAAACATGCAAATCAATCCCAGAACAACAGCAAAGGACCTTGTGAAGATGCTGGAGGAAACAGGTTCAAAAGTATCTATATCCACAATAAAATAAGTCCTATATTGACATAACCTGAAAGGCCGCTCAGCAAGGAAGAAGCCACTGCTCCAAAACCACCATAAAAAAGCCAGACTACGGTTTGGAACTGCACATGGGAACAAAGATCGTACTTTTTGAAGAAATGTCCTCTGGTCTGATGAAACAAAAATAGAACCGTTTGGCCATAATGACCATTGTTATGTTTGGAGGAAAAAGTGTGAGGCTTGGAAGCCAAAGAACACCATCCCAACAGTGAAGCATGGGGGTGGCAGCATCATGTTGTTGGGGTGCTTTGCTACAGGAGGGACTGGTGCACTTCACAAAATAGATGGCATCAAGAGACAGGACAATTATGTGGATATATTGAAGCAACATCATAAGGCCGCCATTGAAAATAAGAATGTGTTCTTAACTGACTTGCCTGGTTAAATAAAGGTAAAATAAAAATAAAATGTAAAAAAATGATAAAGCATGTGTCGATGTGATTAGATTTTTTGAAGCACATTGACTGAACGCTTCCTCAAGGCCTTGGTCAATGAGGAGAGTGATGAGTAAAGAGATTTCACTCTGCGCTAAATGAATAAATTAACATTCTGACCAATGAAGCTCTTCTCCCCCCGAGCAAGTCTTCAGAATTAAACGCAGAGACCTGCGAGGAAATATTGCATGAGGTTCGGGGAAAACTTAAAATTAACAAGAGAAAGTGCACCATATCCATATGACACAATTTCACTCCTATTCAAACTCCTAATTTACATGTTGTGTGAGTTTGGTTTGATTGATACCATGGCAACGAATATCATGCATGCGAGCCAGTGATGTTTGACCAGCTTTTCAATGGCGGGGAGACTTGATTGTGTCAGTGGAAGCTCCTCAGAGGAGGAAAGGAAGGACCATCCTCAGTGAATTTTATGAAAAGAAAAATAGTGAAACATTTAAAAAAGTAATCCTTTCTGGATAAAACTATACTAAAAATATTCACCAAATAACTGATTAAAATATTTTCTTGCAATGAAGTTCTACAGTAGCCTCAACAGCACCCTCTGACATGTTGTCCGTCCAATGAAAGGACCAGAGAAGGAACCTAGAACTGAACAAGTAAACTACAGCAAGCTAGAACTGCAGTGCATGAAGTGTAGTGAGTAGTTGACTCCGAGAGAAAGACAATAGTTGAACAGATTTGAGTAAATTAAGTTCTTAAATTAAGGAGAAGCAGCAGAGAGAAAGAGAGCTATTATTGTGTGGTATTTTCTATTCTTCTTAGTTTACCTTCCCTTAGGCAATGCAGCTACTCTAGCCTACTCACCAACCCGACTCAGACATAGAGAAATGCTATTGGATCGTGGGTTTACTAACAAATTAGTTCTAGTTTGTTGACTATAACGTTAATATGGTTACAACTTGATACCAAAAGATCCCAGTATTGCAATATTTGTTCCATGGCAAAAAGTCAAACATGAAGCAGACCAAACTCTATGGTCCATCAACAAAACCTGCAGTATGTAAAGTACTGTGTTCTATAGCTTGGGAAATAAATGTGACTCTGGATGACAATTTAATTATGTTTGTTGTTTCTTTTTTTCTGATTAGGGCTATTTTCCTAAAAAAGTAAAATTCGCTTTGTATTTTGTTTCCTTGCCACGATACTAATAAGTATTGTGATACTAGTATGGTCCAGGACCTAGTGGCAATGATGTAGCCTGTGAAGTGGTTAGTGGTTAAGGTATGAAGGTTTGGCTTGAAGAGGTTTTTGCACCTGGTCAAAGACAGCTGTTGTGTTGTGCACTGAAGTCCACAAGCGAAAGGAAAATGTGAGAGGAGGAGAGTAGATGTAAGAAGGAATTATAAACTGGTTGGTTCGAGCCCTGAATGGTAATTGGATGACAGCTGTGGTAGATCAGACTGTATACCACGATTATGAGGTCTGTACTCTGGAGTGGGATCGTTTTGAAGGTGGAGGGTCCATCATGGTCTGGGGCGGTGTGTCACAGCATCATCGGACTGAGCTTGTTGTCATTGCAGGCAATCTCAACGCTGTGCATTACAGGGAAGACATCCTCCTCCCTCATGTGGTACCCTTCCTGTAGGCTCATCCTGACGTGACCCTCCAGCATGACAAAGCCACCAGCCATACTGCTCTTTCTGTACATGATTTCCTGCAAGACAGGAATGTCAGTGTTCTGTCATGGCTAGCGAAGAGCCCGGATCTCAATGCCATTGAGCACGTCTGTGACCTGTTGGTATCGGAGATTGAGGGCTAGGGCCATTCCCCCCAGAAATGTCCGGGAACTTGCAGGTGGCTTGGTGGAAGAGTGGGGTAACATCTCACAGCAAGAACTGGCAAATCTGGTGCATTCCATGTGGAGGAGATGCACTGCAGTATTTAATGCAGCTGGTGGCCACACCAGATACTGACTGTTACTTTTGATTTTGACCCCCTTTGTTCAGGGACACATTATTCCATTTCTGTTGTCTCATTTGTTGAATCTTGCTATGCTCATACAAATATGTACACATGTTAAGTTTGCTGAAAATAAACACAGTGAGAGGATGTTCATTTTTTTGCTGAGTTTACATTGAGCAAAGTGATAATGCTGAATGTGGCTGCTACGAAAGAACCTTGTGCGCACGCAGGTGATTAAGGGTGTATTCATTCCCGCCGAAAATGTTTCTTAAACGGAAGCAAACGGAATGAAACGGGGAGGGGCCTATATTAATTTGTCCAATAGAAACTCTCATTTTAACTGTTTGGACTAATGTTTACAGACAAGATCAGTTCGATACAGGCAAGAGTATACAAGGCATTATGGAATGTGTCACCTAGATTACTCCAATTTATCTATAGACCTGTTCACCTAAATTATAAACTTTCAGTTGTAGGCTAGGTTGAAGTAAGCTCATGATGGGTATATAGCATATTCGAGTAGCCTTGAGCTGGGTGAATGGAATATGAATCAGTCATCCAATATATTGTGATAGAAATAATGATCATTAAAAAAAATCGTCCTCCCTAATCTTGATCGGCACCGACTGTCACTGCATTACATCAATGTTGCTAATGCACCACTCTTAAAACGTTTTAAATTGTTGTGTTCAATAGGTGATGGAGAGTGGAGACAATTTCGACAATTTATGACTGCTATTACTCAAGGCAAAACTGTTTTTATAATTGGCAGCAAAACTTGTGTGGAGGCAGAGAAATATAGTGATTTATAGGGTGCATGACGTGGTAAGAAGAAACAATGTAGGTAAGAACTACAAATTAGCACCGCAAAGACAGAAAAACCCACCCACCTTTGGTCAGCTAAGTGGCTGCACTGCCCCTTCGGCTCGTAAAAATATCCAACTATTAAAAATACAATAGTTTCCATTAAAATAACATCACAACTACGGTCTCCATTCTGATTTTTTTTTAAAGTTATTCATAAATGAGCTAATGAGGTTCCTAAACTATGAGAACGCAACTACATCATGCAAACTGTTTTTGTCGACGGGAGCACTTCTATTTGGATGAGAGCATAAGTTTAACATTTGAAAACGTGGGAATAAGAACTTTAAAATCTTAGCTCACCTAGTAAAAGTCCCTTAAATAAATCCTTTGGAATAAATGCATCAAACGGGCGTAGTTTTGCGAGTTCCCGACTATCCAGTTGTAGTCCTTTGTGAGTCTTTGGCGATGGGAAGAGAGAGCAGGACCCTGCTGATGTCACCGCGAGGGAGGGGCATGGATCAGAGTACTTTCATATGGATATGATGTCAGTTTAGGAGTTTCAGATTACTTTTCACTGTACTACTGTAATGTCATAAAAAAAGATATAATATACTGGCCTACTACTCTCATTCTCATCATACCTCACTGTTTGAAAATACCACGTAAGAGATTTGTAAGATCAATAGGCATATAGTTCTCATAAACAGACCCATTGAATGTCAAAATCAGATGTACGAAGTACAGAAGGACTTTATCAGGAGCTAGAGCCTATCTATGACTGGTCCTGGTAATGGCTGGTTGCATTTTATTCTCAGTGAATCACACCATCCAACCAATCTTCCTGTATTTTATGCAAGAGAGAAGAAGAAACAGGTTCTTGGAAGTTTCAAGTAATTCCATTAAATAACATACTTGATTTTTTTGACTTCATTTGTTTGCAGTGTAGGCTATGATATTGTTTATTGCTAACCATTAGTAGCCCATTCTGGGTTTATGGGAAGGTGTGAGTGAGGATAGTAGGAAGGAAGGGTAGCCTACCCATGGCCGGATTACCGATCAGGCATTTATTTATATATTTTCATTTCACCTTTATTTAACGAGGTAGGCTAATTGAGAACAAGTTCTCATTTACAATTGCGACCTGGCCAAGATAAAGCAAAGCAGTTCGACACAAACAACAACACAGAGTTACACATGTAATAAGCAAACATACAGTCAATAATATAGTAGAAAAAGTCTATATACAGTGTGTGCAAATGAGGCGAGATAAAGGCATGCAGGGCCAAACCTGTGTCTGACAGACAAGGGAGGTTATAATGCCTGTGGCTTCCCATCAAAATAGTTTGTGCATATACAGCATTATAACCACATTTTGTGACTTTTTTGTTAGTTTATGTGTTCGGCAGGGTTTTTTTTCAGCTGTTTGCGCACACCACATGTTTTTCTTAAGGCATGTCGAAGTTCGATGACCGAAGTCTACTCACCTTCATCTGTGATTGGTCAACAGTACTACTCCCAGTAAGAGCGGGAACTATGGACAGGATTCTTCAATTAAGTGTTTGTTTGTCATTCAACGAGAGACGACTAGTTTTCATGCAGCTTTTTTTCACTTGAGAAATACTGCAACAAACATCTTAGCTGGATGTCAAATTTTGATGTAACATTTTGCGACTAAGACCTCCTTGGCAAAAAACGTCAAAATTAATTGCAGATTTCTTGATTTCTCTTAGAGAGGAAGTGTACTGGCTGTGTTGTTGCTATGGTGTCTCAAGAGGGACAAACAACAGCAATACTACCTTTTTTTTCTTGTTTTGCAAGCGAAGGCCTTTTTGGGAGTATGCAAGCACAGACATTCGCTTATGCCTAGGAGCAAACAAAACCTATTTGCAGACGCCTCTGGCTGCGATTTGGCAAAATAGGCTTATCTGACCATATGCAAATGGTGTTTGCAAAACCAATGTGACATGTAGGTTAATCAACTAGACATTAGCAGCATATAATAACATATAATAAGAATTGCTAAAAATTGCAGGACGTAACATATCATGCAAAATGGACGACGTGTTACACATTTGGATGACGTAGTACACAAACAAAATGTTTTTGGCTCATGAGCACCACTTTCAAAACTACTGGCTGAAATTATACAAACGTTTTAAATCAGCTGGGTCGGTTGATAGATGACGAGTTAGGGATGTGTTGAGTAATTGGCTTTGGGAGCCAGTGTCTAATCAACCAGAGAGTGGGACCTGGCTGCTTGTCTGACTCCACATCCTGAGTGACAGAACTGTTAGTTAAACATACAACAGCAGCAGGCATGCGCCAGCAATGGAACTGAGCTCACAGAACAAAGACAGGAAGACAGACACCTGATGCCGCCTGTGTAAAGTCTGAGGCATAGATACAGTGCCTTGCAAAAGTATTCGGCCCCCTTGAACTTTGCGACCTTTTGCCACATTTCAGGCTTCAAACATAAAGATATAAAACTGTATTTTTTTGTGAAGAATCAACAACAAGTGGGACACAATCATGAAGTGGAACGACATTTATTGGATATTTCAAACTTTTTTAACAAATCAAAAACTGAAAAATTGGGCGTGCAAAATTATTCAGCCCCCTTAAGTTAATACTTTGTAGCGCCACCTTTTGCTGCGATTACAGCTGTAAGTCGCTTGGGGTATGTCTCTATCAGTTTTGCACATCGAGAGACTGCAATTTTTTTCCCATTCCTCCTTGCAAAACAGCTCGAGCTCAGTGAGGTTGGATGGAGAGCATTTGTGAACAGCAGTTTTCAGTTCTTTCCACAGATTCTCGATTGGATTCAGGTCTGGACTTTGACTTGGCCATTCTAACACCTGGATATGTTTATTTTTGAACCATTCCATTGTAGATTTTGCTTTATGTTTTGGATCATTGTCTTGTTGGAAGACAAATCTCCGTCCCAGTCTCAGGTCTTTTGCAGACTCCATCAGGTTTTCTTCCAGAATGGTCCTGTATTTGGCTCCATCCATCTTCCCATCAATTTTAACCATCTTCCCTGTCCCTGCTGAAGAAAAGCAGGCCCAAACCATGATGCTGCCACCACCATGTTTGACAGTGGTGATGGTGTGTTCAGGGTGATGAGCTGTGTTGCTTTTACGCCAAACATAATGTTTTGCATTGTTGCCAAAAAGTTCAATTGTGGTTTCATCTGACCAGAGCACCTTCTTCCACATGTTTGGTGTGTCTCCCAGGTGGTTTGTGGCAAACTTTAAACGACACTTTTTATGGATATCTTTAAGAAATGTCTTTCTTCTTGCCACTCTTCCATAAAGGCCAGATTTGTGCAATATACGACTGATTGTTGTCCTATGGACAGAGTCTCCCACCTCAGCTGTAGATCTCTGCAGTTCATCCAGAGTGATCATGGGCCTCTTGGCTGCATCTCTGATCAGTCTTCTCCTTGTATGAGCTGAAAGTTTAGAGGGATGGCCAGGTCTTGGTAGATTTGCAGTGGTCTGATACTCCTTCCATTTCAATATTATCGCTTGCACAGTGCTCCTTGGGAGGTTTAAAGCTTGGGAAATCTTATTGTATCCAAATCCGGCTTTAAACTTCTTCACAACAGTATCTCTGACCTGCCTGGTGTGTTCCTTGTTCTTCATGATGCTCTCTGCGCTTTTAACGGACCTCTGAGACTATCACAGTGCAGGTGCATTTATACGGAGACTTGATTACACACAGGTGGATTGTATTTATCATCATTAGTCATTTAGGTCAACATTGGATCATTCAGAGATCCTCACTGAACTTCTGGAGAGAGTTTGCTGCACTGAAAGTAAAGGGGCTGAATAATTTTGCACGCCCAATTTTTCAGTTTTTGATTTGTTAAAAAAGTTTGAAATATCCAATAAATGTCGTTCCACTTCATGATTGTGTCCCACTTGTTATTGATTCTTCACAAAAAATACCGTTTTATACCTTTATGTTTGAAGCCTGAAATGTGGCAAAAGGTCGCAAAGTTCAAGGGGGCCGAATACTTTCGCAAGGCACTGTATATACTTAATCTATTTCTACGGACTGAAAGCCCAATTCAATCAAAATTAAATTCAATGGAAGCGTTTCTGGGTGGGACAACTGTCTTCCTTGGCAGAGAGAGTGTGGTATTTAAGTTGATATACAGTTGATCTTAGTCTTGTTTCACATAGTAATTGTTGCATTTCAGATTCAAATATTGACAATTGTGTGATTGATCTAATAGAAGTTGTGTGATTGATTAGCTAATGAATCCGTTATACAGATACAACTGAAACTATTATGGGCATTTCACTGTACTTGTGGATGTGACATTAAAACTTGCAAACATCACATGCCTCAGACCATAAGCAACTGGAATAAAGGCCTCATGACTAGCAAAGCCGTAAGCAATGCCTATTTAAACAATAAGGCCTGAGGAGGTGTGTTATGTGGCCAATATACCACGGCTAAGTGCCTGGACACAGCCCTTAGCCATGGTATATTGGCCATATACACCGTATCACAAACCCCGAGGTGCCTTATTGCTATTATAAACTGGTTACCAATATAATTAGAGCAGTAAAAATACATGTTTTGTCATTCCAGTGGTTTACAGTCTGATATACCACGACTGTCAGCCAATCAGCATTCTAGTATTATAGCTCGAACCATCCAGTTTATATTTATAAATATTACATAGCTACTTCTGTTTTGTGACCCTTGCAAAGAGGAGGAGCTGCTCAGGTGCAATATGTGCATGGGCAGAATTACACAACACAGTGGGGAGCACGTGTTCTGTCATGTCCTCAAAACTGGTTTGTGGTTTTGCTTATGTTGAGTGTCATCACTCATGTCTAAGTGTTTGACTCAGTTTTCGGTATCGTTTCTTGTCCTGCGAGTAAACTTCTACAGGTTAAAGGATTGTTTGTGTGAAATTGGTAAATTGTCGAATGACAG